>NC_050181.1:28472423-28772423 GCF_008315115.2 Sander lucioperca
TAGCAGGAGAGGGGGGTAATCTAGACATGCTGATGGAAAAAATGGATGTTAATCCAATAAAGGGCAAATATAAAATAAAATGGAACCCCTGAGACACAAAACACTGTGTGTAGAGAGAAACTGGACCTGATTGGTTAGAATACAGACTGTGTTGAATGAGAGCTCCAATGTTTAATACCCCATTGCTATCACTGCTTATGTTTTAATTAAGCGAATTACAGAGAATTTTTTTTCCATTAAAAATTTAGAGACTGATGTGTTGATACAGGCAATGAGGGAGTTAATATGCATTTTTAAGCTTTAAAAGCGCTTTTTACACTGAAGGAAAAAAATTGAATCAGACCAGTAGGGATACAGGGTCACATTTTAATCAGCCTTCTTCTAAACTGAACTGGAATCAAACAAGTGAAGCTAGGAAGGAAGCCAGAGGAGGTCAACAGTGCTGACTACGGTAAGTGCACAGGCAACCGGGTGTGTGCGCATGAATCGCTGTAATACTCCAACACTTCTTCTTACATAAAGCATGTCAGCAAGTGCATTAAAGATCACTGGTCTGTGGGTCACAACGGCCGGAGGAGGAGGAGGAGGAGGAAGGAACACACAGAATGGAGGGCTCAAACAGTAAATGTGTAAGGAAAGATATATGAAGATGCAGAGACAGACAAAAGGAAGGAGGACAGAAAGAGGAGGCGAGGAGTGAAGTGATGAGAATCACACCTCTGCAGCTGCAGTCTCTCATTTGTACACAAATGTTGTAATCATCATCACACAGCCTTTGGATCACAATGAACGTTGATGTATAGCTACAGTGGCTCGTAAAAAAGACAGCAACACATCCTTCCTTCCACCAACCCGCACAACACCCCTGCACACACCAGCCGCCTATTCTTATTTTCCTTGTTGAGCCCCCCTGGGGCTAACCCTCACCTTGTCTCCTTAAAGAAATATAAAAAAATAATTACCCCACCCCATCGCCACTTTGCTTCAGGCTACAGATTAGCCTGTCTGAAGTGTGGCAGAGACGGAGGGATGGCGGATGGCTCGGGAGAGGGAGAGAGAGAGAGAGAGAGAGAGAGAGAGAGAGAGGGGTGTGAAAAAGAGGCAGCTTTACTTCTAACACCTCCGCCACTCGCTCTCCCTCTCTCTGTGCAGGATGCAGAGTGTGAAAGCAGGAGGAGGAGAGAAACAGGCGGGGGTCATGGCGAACCACAGTCTGGTGGAAAAGCCAGGAGGCAAAATGGATGAAGGTTTAAATAAAGCTCTGTGAAAAAGTTTGCACGTTCCTCAAGTTTTTTCTATCTGCTGTCTTACCAAAGCATTCTGAATCATAGAAGGATACGTGTGTCTGTCTAAGACCTGTGTAGTATATCCTGTTGCACTAACGTAGGAGGAACATGTTATTTATTTCAATCAAATAAATGGAAATAAGTTGTGTGCCGGAACAACATACAGCTCTAGTTTAATTAGGGCTTATTTATGTAATTGAACTTTATTTACTTTTTCTTATATATTATTTGCAGTATTCTTTTTGCATCTACACCTTTTTGAAGATTTCCATGTACATTTTGACCATGACTGAATCTAATATAAAAAATCTATATCTCTGTGGGACTGTCGCCATTATAAGTGGATAAAAATATGTATTTCAATTGAACAAACCAATTGTGAGCAAATGCACTAAATCACATGCATTTTACTAAACATCCTTAATTACATAATTTCGTCCATAGGCATAGTGCATGAAAACCAAATGACAAAATGATTAAATGAATGATTTAAAATGTATCATCTATCTTAATTCTCTTAAAGCAAGAAATCCTGCCAATGCATGCCAGGACAGTGCAGAATGTGATGAAGCTGGGCGAGAGTGTAGCAGCTCTAATCGGAGGAATGGGTGGAGGGTGGACTAAATACCCTCAACTGGTCTGAGAGAGAGATTTCTGAGAGTAATAACTCCTGACACACGCAGGAGGACAAGAAGGTGACGGGAGACGAGGGAGGTGAGGAAGACGAGGGCGAGGAAAGGAGGATGAGGCCGTGCAGGGAAGCGAGGCAGGGAGACTGATTGCCTGTGACAAGCTGTTGGTGATATGATGGGGACAGGAGACTTTGGAGATGACCCCAGTGGACACAGGGAGGAGGAGGAGGAGGAGGAGGAGGAGGAGGAGGGAGGGAAGAAGATAAGACTCATAGAAAGAGGGGGAAAGTGGTAGAACAGAGAGGAAGTAGAGGAGTTAAAAACCGAAAGTAAGGAAAGAGTTTAAATGACATGATAGATAGCAGAGCGGTAAAAGACTCTAATGTCTCCATTATGGGAGAGTAGAGCAGTAATGGATACAAAGAAGAGGGAGCCAAATTGAACCAGGAGAGCTCCATATATGTGATTTTGCAAATGCAAGTTATTTTTTAACATCATAATCAACAGGTCACAAATATCCCAGGGGGCAATTTTAGTTAAAACAGTGAACTGTATCACGACAAATCCTCTCAAATCCATTAGCCGTGTTACAGGTGCCACTATTTCTGTGAATCTCTATTTCACAGGAACAAAGTGAATAAAGAGATCACAGCTGCTTTTTCCTTGGATCAGAAATGTCCCCACGCAATCTTGGTTGCTAAACACTGGAAATGCGGAATATTTCCTTGCACTTGAGGGGGAGAGGGGGGGGATTAGATATCACCAAATCAAGGTAGAAATAATCACAGAACATCTGTGAAATCCTGATGAGAGACAGAGATAAGAATGGCGTGCCTCAACTCTTTCTCACCTCACTTTGGGAGGACAGCGAGAGAGAGAGAGAGAAAAAAAAGAGAGTGGGGAGGAGTGTATAGAAAAATTTGGGATGAGATAAGAGGAGAAAGGAGGAAGACAGTGAGAGAGAGAAAGAGGGAGACAGGGGAGGGAGAGAAGGGATGAGTAATTGAGACAATGATCAGCAGTGATGGAGGGGATGTGAAGTGCCAGAGGACGGAGGAGAGGAAGGGCGTCGCTCCGCCACCCTCGATCGACAGGAAGACAGGAGGGAGAGGCGGAGGAAGTGGAAAAACTTAATTAACGAAATAGTACCGCAGTCATCCTCAATCAGACAGCACAGTGCCGAGGCTCTGCACACAAGGAGGCAGGCAGCCAGGCTGGCCGGGGTATGGTGTACCCAGTCCATAGAAACGATCACAGATTGGATGGGAGTCTTTCTCTGTCTCTCTTGTTATTACCAAGGTCAGTGCCGGGCCAAACCTCTTCTCTGCCTCCATCCTCGCTGCTGAAGTTGGCCCACAGTTAGGTTAAAGTGGAAGACGACTCCCCTGGAATTGGAGCTGCACAATATATTGTTTTTTTTTTATTTATTTTTTTTATCGTAATCGTGACCAACTTGCGCAAGAAACACATGGCGAAACGCTGCGACATATCCCGAAAGAGATTTTTCGTGTTGGTTGAAAGAAAATATCAATCTTTAAAATGTAATTTAAAACTGTCATTTTTTTTTTTGTGTGGTGTCTATTATATTCAATTCAATGTTCAATTTGTTCAATAAAAATGTTGGGAATGATTTTCTTTCATTTGTTTTAAATTCAACAAGCAATTTGTTGCATTTTAGCAGAATACTGGAAGCAGCAGAAAGACAGAACTCGGTACACTATTTTACACCAGATGGAATCGGTCCATCGGTTTGCGCTGCGTATCTGTTTATTTATCGCAAGCAATATCGTTATCGCATATTTTCCTCATATCGTGCCACCCTAACTGGAATCATATCTCACATCTTTTATTCATTCAGGGACTTAAACTCTACTGTTGGACATGCGTTCAGCTCTATATTGACTGTCAGCCGCTGCAGTGGACTATGCAAAACGACTTCATTTGCATGAAGAAGCAGCCCAGGCCTTAATGTTTGCCATCCCACTCTATCCCTCCTGTGGTGTGTTTTGCAGCCCTGGTTATGAGAATCCACACATGATGAGTGACAGCCGGCCTCCCGCAGCAAAACACTTGCTCCTATGTGAGTGATGTGAATTTGTGTACATGTTGATTTTGGTATTTCCATCACATCCTTCTTTCTACTTTGGGACACGACTCACATTTCACTTTGCTCAAAAGTCACAAGAAGTGCTGTTTTATTGCCTGATTTCGAG
Source organism: Sander lucioperca (assembly GCF_008315115.2). Taxonomy (NCBI): domain Eukaryota; kingdom Metazoa; phylum Chordata; class Actinopteri; order Perciformes; family Percidae; genus Sander; species Sander lucioperca. Next base: position 28,476,555 of record NC_050181.1, read on the forward strand.
TATTTCTGTTTAAAATGGTGAAGAGGAACATCATGTATACTTTCCAGGTAGTGGAAGACCAAGCAAGTGGGCAGCTAACCCAGGGCCCCGCAACTGCAGGGGCCCCAAATGTTAAAAATAGTTTAAGAATATCCACAATAAATGACAGTATCAAATGAAAAGATAAGTGGCTATAACTGGGTCATTGTCACTTAATCCTCAGGTCCTGTCTTGTTGAGGGTCCATGTGCCCAAGGGCGTAGGTTTTAGAGGTAGGGGTGCACACATCAAGTCAAGGTATCAGGACTAAGCTGGTTTGAGATTTCTAAAATAATGGTAGTCTAACAAAAAGTTTGAAATAGGGGCCCCAGGCAGATTAATGTCACTTGAAAAGTAATGAAGCTGTAGGTTTTTCATGTTAGGAGAGATTACGGTGGAGCTCTCCTGCTGTTGTGTTTAAATACTGTATGTGTGGCCGAGCTATTGCAACAGTCCAAGCTTGCTACTGTACCACACACACACTCAAATTACACACACATGCCTTGAGCGTGAAGTGGGGACATCTTTTCTGATGACAGCTAGATTACAGGGAGCAAAACTGAAAAAGAACAGATTAAACACCAAAACTGAGTGAAGAAACAAGCAAAAAAGGGCCAGGGAGGAACAAAGCTCGCTTGCTCCTGCTGTGCAGTTTCACGTTCCACGAGCACAGCAGCACCCCCGCTAGCCTCTGGTGTGTGATGGTGTGTTAGCCGCGCCATGAGTGTGTCAGGCTAACGAACGCAATAATCACGAATGCAAATGAAACCTGAAAGACACTAACGGAAGTGGGTGTTTTTGTTTTGCCCCGGGTACACTGGTGCCTGCTAAGGCTGGAGTGGTTTGAGTGTGTACGTCTCTGTGTGCGTTTGTGTCAGTGTTTGTGCAAAGTGTTCCCATCTGTGCAAATCAACCTAAAACCAATGTGTTGCTTCGCAGCAGCTTTTAAAATTCCCTGTTTAGTTCCACTTGTTTGGCTTTTGGACCACATTCTCCAAAAACAACCACGAAACTAAGTTTGTCACTTGGGTGTGTGTTTGGGTGTGTGTGTGTGTGTGTGTGTGTGTGTGCATGTGGGTGCAGAGGGTACTTGGGGATGGGATTTACAGTTGCTTTCCTGTTTAAATTTGTAGTCCTCGCTCTCCAGAGGCTCTATGTGCACCATGTGTGTCATCTTGATGATGAAGAGCATATAACCTGATCCTCTCTCTCTTGAGGCAAAGCTTAAGGATTCATTCACTCCCTCTCCTTCTCCCCACGTCCTAGCTTCCCCCCCGCCCCCCAAAAAAACCCAAAAAAACTGGATCTCGGCATCGAAATTTCCTGTAACTAAAATGTCTTCATAAATCTCCTATGGTGCTTTTATAACCTGGCTATGACGCATTAACGAAGCTATCACAAGCCATTACCTCTCGGCGGCGGCGAGGAGGGGAAAAGGCATTAAGTTGTGTACTGAAACAGAACAGGCCTTATTTTAGCTCCCCCTCGAAAAAACACACCAGCCAAGTATTAGTTTCACATTCCACCTCCAAATACACAGCACACTACATTACTTCCAAAATAGCATGAGGTTTTCCAAACTTTTCTTTCTGCAAAGCATGCAGGTTTCTTGTTCTATTGTTGCAGACAAAGGCCCACTGTTGACTGTGTTGTGGTAGCACTTGATCCACAAATGGGAGCGGCTACAAACAAGGACAGCACAAAAAAAGACGTCTGCATGTTTGGCGCCTCTGTTGCGCGATGTCATAAAGGCATGTATGCATCTTGAAGATGGGACAAGAATGATAATGTTTGTCACATGAGGTAATGCGAGAACGGAAGGAGATTTGTGCTGATAAAAATCGTTGAAACATTGGCTTGTTCAACAAAAAAAAGCATCCACTTCTTTCCTCTTATACCAATATATGTTGCAGTGTGTTGTGCTTTGAGTGGAAAGAGCACAAATATATGGCACTTAAGGATACGTTGGACTATGGTTACCGTTTAAAAAATTGACTTTTTAATCACACAAGAAAACATTTAATCTGACCCATACAATACTGAAAGATTCAGATAAATCTAATTATTTTACCACCAAAAGTGCCAAAACAAATTAAAGCCACATTTCTCATTTCTTCTGGCAACCAAACTGGCTGATTCCTGATGGGAACTCTTCATTTTAATTTGTAGTCAGTAATAATGTGATTTAAGTATGACATTTATACCTGTATACTATAACCTTGTATAAAAATAAACTTACTAATGCGATGTGTGCCATTTTTAGCCTCGTTTCTTGCCCAGGTTTGTGTGAGAGAGAAGCAGAGGCGATGGGACCTGGACAGGTCAACACTGGGAGCCAAGTCATGGTCACAGGTTGAACTCACATGATGTGTCACATGCTGACCAAATCACACACACACACACACACACACACACACACACACACACACACACACACACACACACACAAAAAGAATATCATGCAAGCCCCCAATTTCACACATGCCTCCACAGTGGACACCATTACCTCCAAACCCTGGACCTATCATAGCGGAGCTAGCACACACACAATCCACAGGGGAAAATGATCTCAGTGTCTTTGCTTGCGTGCGGTTCATCTCTCCTCTGTTCCCAATGACATTTTAATTCTCAGCAGTTATTCGCTCTCCATCCATCCTGTTCTATTACAATCACCCCCCCGCATTTCTATTCACCCTCTCTCTCTCTCTCTCTCTCCTATTCCCCTCCCTCTGTCTCTCCTTCCAATGCCTGTGCGCTCGGAGGGTGGGCGACTCAGAATCACATCGTATTAACCTCCAGCACCAAAACACACACACACACACACACACACACACACACACACACACACACAACAAACTGGGCCACAGCACAGCAGAGAGTTACAAAAAAGGAGGACTAGGAGTGTTGGAAGTCATCAGTAGGCATAAAACACAGAGGCAGATTTCTTCCCATTCATTCTCACGTTAATTAAAAGACGAGAAACAAATCGTGGACGGGCAAACATAAAAAGTCTGACTGCCCGATTCCAAAAATAATCCTCGGCGAATAAATGTGATCGCCAGAGCATAGACATACATAATGGACCAAAAGAAAGGCCGGCACAAAGCGAGGGAGAAAAAAAAGCAAAAGCAAAAGAAAAGAGGGAGCCATTAAAAAGAGGCCTAGTGACTGGGTGGATGAGCCTTGTGTAACAACAGTGAAGTGCTAGCCATGTAGGACAGTCAAGACCAATGTTCCCTACAACTGGGTCAATGTTTCCTTCCTGGGGCAGCAAGGGCATTCTGTGTGTCTCTCTGTGCGTTTGGGGGCTTGCGTGAGATTCTTTTTGAGTATGTGTGTGTGTGTGTGTGTGTGTGTGTGTGTGTGTGTGTGTGTGGCGAGTATCTGTTAACTTTCACAAACCTGCCAGAAACTGCTATCCCTGCAATCCCTGTCAAGTGCACCTCGGAGTGGACCCCCATGCATATTGAATGAATACTTCAATGACTACTTATCAATACTTAATGAATAGTTATCAGTGCATCCCTGAGTGACTTCTACAGCACTGATTTTTTTCTTCTTCTTCTAAAGGCTTTTAAAAAGGCATGCAGAGCCTTTTTAGATGCGGCTCGGTGCTATGTAACGCAGCCCAACACTGGCGGGGCAGAAAAGAGGAGGCTGAGCGGCCCTGGGAGTTCACGGTCGCGTTTGAATGTCTGAATGTGAGATTTTCCAGTGCCAGCTGAGGTGATCTGCTGCAGTCGCACAGAATGAGAAGTAACACTTGAAGCTATCGCAAGGAATCTGGCTGCCTGCTGACCCTGATGTGTGCTTGTGTCCTTGTCTGGTGGCATGTGTCCATCTTAGGGTTTGTGTGTGCTTGTGGGTAGCTGTTCTGCATTATATCAGCTACTAAATTGGAGGCCTGGAGAAATGGGTCAGCTCCAGCCTCGTCGTTCCCTCTCGCTGTCGCTCCTGCTCTTTTATCATGTTTTTCTTTTTTTCTTTTTCCCAGCCTCTTTTATTCCCAAGTCGCTCCCAGAATAAAAACGAAACACCTCCGGTTGTCCACTCCTCCCGCGGCTGCCTGGATCTGGGTTAAACCAGTGAAGTCCATCACTCACTTCCCTCTTTCCCCTCCTACTCTTTCTTTTTCCAATTACGGTGAAACACTTGCGGTCTCCTGACATTAAGATTGAAGAACAGTCTTATGATTAACAATGATGATGTTGATGAATGTATATTTGCCATGTCACAGTGAATTTCCACCATACTTGGTGTCTTCATTCTCCCTAGCTCAGGGCTTGGCTCATGGTGACTGGAGCTAAGTGTTTCGTCAGGGTGGCCACACACGCACGCACGCGCACACACACACACACACACACACACACACACACACACACACCTGTTGCAAAAACAGGGGGAGGGGGGTGAGACACGACACAGGAAACAGGATATCATGACTAATAGTACTGAAGAGATTTCTCCCTCTCCCTTTCTTACATTATTGCTCCCATCATTCATCCTGTTGTCTTGTTTTTGGGCCAGTAAGTTGCCCTCAAAACCCTCCCTTCCTCCCATGAACGCACACACACACACACACACACACACACACACACACACACACACCTGTGTGAGTGCTCAATCACTAAACAAAAGCCCTCAGTCTCACATTAGCCTGATTTACTGTCTCAATTTAAGCATGAATTCTGTGCAGCGAAGAGGAAAACAGGCGACAACTTCACCTAACTCCTGTCACTTTGTCATACTTTCATCACAGGGGAGGAGGGGAGAAAATAAAAGCAGCAGTCTGTTGCAGCAATCACTCTCACCTCCAGTAGCTTTCCCTCCTCTCAAACATTTCCCTCTGCCTCTCCTTTCAATTACTGCCTTTATGTTTCCAGCCTTCCTGCTGTCCCCCTCTTTGTAGTGGCTTCCTCTCAGGCAGAACCTAACTGTGACATTGTCTGTCATTGCAGGATTACAGCATTGGCACCTCGCCACGAACATGCCGAAGACGCGGAAGAGGCGACCCTTCGCTGCATGCGTTCTGCTCTGCCACTGGGTTCAAAACCTTCAACGAGAAAAACAACTCAGGAAACACTGAATGTATCTGAAGAGAACACTTCCCTCTGGGACACTGAGCTGTCAGATTCAACTTAAAATAAGTGACTTTGAATCAACTGTGTAGCTGATGGTGACTTTTAAACAATGGAGATAGTGATGAAGAATTGGCATGATACTGTTTAAGGAGCGATGAGAATACAGTCTGACCCTCATGGTTATTTTTGGAGTCATTTATTGGCTGATATTATGTATCTATCTATTCCTTTTCAAATCAAAACAAATCCCTTGAAATGCTATGCCTTACAAAACACTTTGAACTGCATTATGTCCATTCAACACTGGCTAATCTCTATTTTTAATAACATCAATCACACACAAAATATAAAGAAAACCTAAAAAAGCACCATTATGTTGAAACATCAGAGGCCAAGTAATTGTGAGATTATATAAAACCTCTCTGAAGGACAGGCGGTCGAATAACGGCGGGCCTATTTCTTGCTTTTGGGTTTGATATCTGGGTTATGCTTCTTTTTGGTGAAATAGAAATTGGGAAACAGCGAGGGGAGAGAAGTTGCTCGACTGAAGGACATCTGGTGAAACAAGAAGCTAGGAACGATGCAAAAAAGAAAAGAAAAAAAGAGGGAAGTGGGTCAACGGTCTGAAGGGAGGAACGTGACAGCGATCTGTGACATGGAGCAGGAGAGAAAGAAAGCGAAAGCAAGTGGGAAGATGGCGGCGGGGAGAGGGGAGTGGTTTCTAAATTAAGAAGAAGGGAAGCAGAAGGGTGTGAAGGAAGAGGAGGAGGAGTGAGGGTGAAAATGTGAGAGAAAGATGGGAAAAGACAGAGTCAATGGGAGGCAGGAGCTGTTGGAGAAAATGCCCTCAAGATGACTGTCACTCCTTTTTGGGTGATATTAACGGCAAATGTCAAAGACCCCAGAACTTACAGGAGGTTAGGTCTCCTAAAAACACACACACACACACACACACACACATATATGAACACAGAGAGATTTCCCCCTTCAGACAATGACTTTTTGAAAGGAGGCAGTGAAGGAGTGGGCCTGCAGAGGAGCTGTACATCTTAAAGACTGTAATTATACATAACTGTCAGTCTAATTAAGGCTTTTAATGAACTCCATGAGAGCTCAGAAAGGACAAAAACCTCCAGCCACTGGAACGTGTGCGTGATTGTTTGCATGTGTGTGTGATAAACGATGCGCTCGAGGAAGAACGTGTGCATAAACGGCATCACAATCAAACATTTTAATGAGCCTGAGTGCAGCTTTGAGGTCCACCGTCTAATAAACATGCATACCTGGGTCTCTCATCCTCTATTGCAACACACACACACACACACACACACACACACACACACACACACAAATGTATTCCTGTCGCACTCTCTATGGTGATAAAGTGTTAAAGCCCTGCCCACTGCTACGTGTGAATGGACCTATAGGAAAGACCTTTGAAACAATTGGATTTGCCATTAAGGAAAACCTTACTTAAGTCTGTATCTAATCTTTATTATACATCATTAAGCTTGGCTGCTAAAACTATTGGCTGCACTCTGCTGTTGGCTGGCCAGATATAGGAAAATAGATTGCACTCAAATCGTGGAAAAATGTTAGGTCTTAATTTAGTGGTAGATACAGAATCAACTCTTGTTTGATTTTGGGTGGGCGAGCTAAATCATGTATACTGATGGCAAAGGGCACAGTCTCTGTCGTGTAGTTTGTAAAGAATCAATTCCCCCAAATTACAAATACAACAAAAACATAATTTTTGTTACTTACTTCTGATGGTATAAAGAAGATCTTTGTAAAGCTCAACACATGTTTACACTACTATTATCATTCTATAACTCTCACTTTACAATCTCTTCTCTTTCTCCCTTAACTTTCCTTCTTTCACTGCATGCCTTTCTTTAACCAGTGGCTATGTCATTGACTGTAGACACTGTGTACACACACCACACACACACACACACACACACACACACACACACACACACAGAAGCACTTTAAAACTGGCTCAGTTTTAGTGTTTAAATGCAGCAGCCAAGACACAATCCTGACGAGCACGGAGGTCCTTCTAATGGATCAACACAGATTCAATTCAATGGGCCAGTGTGTGTGTGTATACTTGCCTTAAATGTCCTTGAACCATGACTGTAATAATTGAATACAGAGTTGCGCATTTGTGTGTGCTCCTTTTTTGGAATGTATGCTTTAGCCTATACGGGCATATATGTTGTAAGACAGAAATGTTTGACTAATCTTTACCAGTACAGCCCCCTGTCATCTGCCCCCCCCCACCCCCATTATTCTTGTTTTCTAAAGAGGAAAGCAAGAGAAACACACACACACACAGAACATGGGAGCCAGCCAGCCGAAATAATACATCTCGACATCTGTGCCTGCGTACTGCTCCAGGGAGAGATTGGAGAGGGAAGGTGGAAAGAAGAAGGGTGAGATATGAAGGGGAAGATGATGGGCAGCAGAAAGCATAGGGCAATTATATACTGTTTGTGTGTGTGTGCATGTATACTGAATGTGTGTCAGAGTTCATTTCTATACGTGTGCAACAGTGAGAGAAAGAGAGTGATGACAGTTGTGTTTGTTTAGCTCCTCTGTGATTAAAGCAGCCTGCTAGAAGAGATGTGCTTAACTGTATGGCAGTCTGTTTTTTATCATCTGTGTGTGTGTGTGTGTGTGTGTGTGTGTGTGTGTGTGTGTGCACATGCATGCTCATGCTTGTCTCTGCTTTTCAGAAATGTAGGTATATTTGCACTCTATGTAGGTGTATTTGCACTCTGGATACTGTATGTCTTTAGTTTTGCAGGGTGTTTATGTGTGTGTCTTAAATCCTATTTGCACGTCATGAGTGTATCTTCGGGGTTGATGCGTGATATGTGAGCGCATGTGTTCCTGTCTGTCTGCGCCTCCTCCCCAAAATGTGTGTTTTAACGTCTAATCTCCTGGTCTCGTTTGCTTAAGTGAAATCTTCCACGGCTGTCTTGTGCATGCGGGACTGGAAAAACTTGTGTGTGCGGCTGTGTGTGTGTGTGTGTGTGTGTGTGTGTGTGTGCTCATTAGGACAAGGTTTCTCTCGTTGCTGTCCTGTGGTTTATTTGCATTCTTGTCTGTTTGGCGTAGACTTTATTTCATCTGACAGTTGAAACATATCTGTCTGTCTCTTTCTGTCACCTCAGCTTTCAAGTTCAACGAGCTTTATTAACCTGATAAGATCATTCTCACACCGCCAAAGTAAAGTACACAACACCGAGTCTGTCAAGGTAGATAAAAAACAAGTGTGTAACAGAAACCTGTGTTGTAACTGTAAATTGTACTTAAGTTCTGCACAACATTCCTACATGTCACAAATATTCTCTGGGTATGTGCTTGTTTAAAAAAACTCTGAACCAACTTGACAATAAGCAACACAATCAATTGAAGGAGGGACTGACCATTAAAAGATAAGGTTACAGGTTTGATCCATGTGTCCAATCAAAGTCTCCATAAAGGACAAAAAAGCATCCGCTAAATGCATGAATGACAATATGCTGCTTCTCTAATGCAGTCCCGGCATTATGGGCGGGCTTTAGGGGGCCGGGCCCGCCCCCAGAGTCAGCTGTGCCCGCCCTGGATGGACAAGCCTTTTTTTTTTTTTTTTTTAGACGACTGTCACCAATCCCACCTTTTGTTTTGTACAACATTTTTTATCCATAGGCTACCATAATAAAAAATATATATTGTTTTGAATATATATAAATCATGAATAAAAATAAATGGGTGTTTGTTCTTAATTTTATTAAAATAATTGTAAATGGATTTGATTGGTTTGTCAAAACTGATGCGGTTAAAACGGAAATTGTGCGGCAGCTATCGGCAATTTGGTTGAGAATAGGTAGCTTAATGTAAACTGAAGATCTAAAGAGAATTAGGCTGTGGATATACGGCGTTTTCTTAACGTTAATCAACGACCACCAAGGTTGGTGGGAGAAAGTGACAAAGACGGCAAAAGTAAAGTGTGTAACGTTAGTTCTGAAGAACAAGAGGTTGTCACTGCCGAAGCTAGCATTAGCCACCACATCACTGCTGCTAGCCGACACTGTAACATTCTTACAGATCATCGTCTCAGCATGCTTCATTGACGAAAGGCCAATTTAATTAAGTTCTATTTCAGGGAGGAGTGGAAGGACAGCCTTTTGAGAAGATTTCACTCAGCAGCTCTACTAACAGTGAGCTTGTATTTTATGCTGGCTCCCTGTAGCCCCATGTTAGAACCGAGGCTGAGAGACAGTAAAACAAACACCCTCAAAAACACCCAAAATGTAATAAAGATGTAACGTTAATACTCGTGATTAAGATGGTTACTGATTGCCAAGGCCTACATTATTCTCCCTGTTTTTATTTTGGATCGCAACGTTGTCCCTGATTTAGGCGCTGATTAATGCAATTATCCCTCTTTTTATACGCTGTATAGGCCTATGCTTATGGTGATTGTGCGCAATAGTTGTCCATGCTTTATCTGTTTCAATACGAAATGTGTTATGTTAATACCGTTAGACGTGTATGAATTCAAAGTTCACTTTGGAGTTAATTGAGCTTAATGTTATACCAGTGGTATAACATTATATCAACGCTCCTCTTTTTATTTTCTGTATAAGCCTGTTCTGTGCAATGGTAGGCTAGTTGTCCATGACTTACCTGTTTCAATACCAGATCAAATCTGTTATACGTGTAGACCTGTATGAATTCATTCAATGCTCAGTTGGAAGTTTGTGCCCCCCCCCCCCTCAATCCCAAAAAAAAAAAAAAAAAACAATGGCATGCCTGTCCGTGAATTTGTGTCTGGCGCCGGGTCTGCTCTAATGTGCTTTTATTTAGATGAAAAATACTCACTGTCTTGCCCAAGGGCACTTCAACAGGGTAATTAAAATCAAAAATATTAAAAAGCACTTGACCAGAGCGTGTTATTTTGTATCTTAGGGTGTTTAAACATAATATTCTCTTCCACCATGTTTTGATGGTTAAACATAAACATAATGTGCTGATCTGGAAACCTATAGCAAAACCTTCATTTTCTGATTTCATCTTTTGACTCTTTTGCATGTGAAATTTGCAATAGGATAGCAATAGGAATGCATGTATCTCTTCACTGCTCGCTTTTTTGTGCTGTCATCGAGTTACAGCGGGGAACCGAAAGAGGATAGAGAACAACTAAATGAGTGTGCCGTGCAGAGAGAAAAAGAGAGAGCTGGAGACAGAGTGACAGACATGCAGAATGACAAAAAATAGAGACCAAGACAGAGATGCAGAGGAGAGAAAGAGAGTTTGCCACCTGAGTGAAACTTTTAACAGGGTCAAGTATGAGGTTCTACAGCTCAGGCGAATTCATATTTTAAACGTGCCATTCACACACCCAGCTCCCGTAGGATCACAAGCCCACTACTCTTACCTCCAAGGACTGCTAGCAGTTCTTTTAAAGGCCTAGTTCAAAATAAAAAATAAAGCTGCCAAAACATGGCAGATGGGAGACATTTTCCCCTCACAAACTGACTGTCAAAATCTCACATAACAAGAACTGATTTGGTGCTGCAAGGATTGATATAAGTGTGATGTACTCTCGACAGCCGGGGAGCAAAAAGAGTGCACTTCAACGTCAATGTCTTCAATGAGGGGTACTTAACTAAAAATATCATTTTCACAGAAGTACTCAGTGATAGAAAAAAGGTAGCACAAATCCCAGCAAATAGGCAGAATCATGTTAGCATCTCATATAACGCACCAGCCCTAAATAAACTGTGACTAATTTGTCACTCAGTGTCATATTTGTGGGCTGAGCAACCTTTTTCTTCCCGAGTGCCGCCGCCAAAACTTCTTCGATTACTTTATCAGTAATCCGTTTAAAGCAGCATGCTCCAAGTGCTGTAAATCTGTCCCTCTGCTCTAATCTTCCATTCATCATACATTTCCTAATCACGCTCCAAAAATAACAAACCTGAAATTACTAACTCTCTTCTTTCTGTTTGAGAGCTGAGCCAAATGCAAGCTATCAAAAGGTTTATGGCGTGCGCACAAATCACTAAAGACTAACAAACTACCCCTTTCGCCTTGTTATATTGTAAAATAAAAGAAAGAAAAAAAGGACTTTATTCTTGATTAAAGCTTCAAATAATTTGAAATGGACCTGCAATAATGTACTAGTACTTTCATGGCAAGGTCAGGCTTGTAAAAACAGTTCTTAAATCTTCGAAGGGTCAAAACAGGATAAATAAAGGTTAAACCAATAAAACAGACGGGGGCCTTCTCCATTAAACCTTGTCTTTCCTCCCAGCCGGCCGGCTTCCAGAGGCAATGACAGCAGAGCGGTTGCTACAGATGAGGTAAGACGCTATTTGCCACAACAGGGCCCTCTTCTCTCTCGCAGCGCCACCAAGAGAGCAACCGAGCAAGGCTGGAGGTGCCAATGAATTAGTTCACTGTTTTCACTCATTATACCCAACTGACTGCCTCACTTTTTCTGTCTTTATTTACACCCTTTTCTTCATCTCCGACTTCTCTGGCACCACACACACACAGCCAACAAAGACCCCGCTCATAATGAGGGCATAGTGGTGTCTGAGTGTGTGTTATTCTTTGTGTAGTTAGTGTGTGTGTGTGTGTGTGTGTGTGTGTGTGTGTAGAGAGGGGGATTATGGCAGTTCCAAAGCTGTGAATAGGGGCCGGGCTGGGCCTTGGCCCTGGCTGAATTAATTACTCTAATTAGCTTCTTAATTGCATAAATTAAACCAGTGGTTAGCAGGGCTGGAGCCGTGGTTAGGGCCTGGATCTAAAGCTGGAGCCGGGGGTGGGTACAGGCGGACAAAAGGGTAACACACACACACACACACACAGAAGTGGCAAACCAGCTCCACCTTCTACCACCCACTTGATGTAGTCTGAAGTGGAGGAACGAGACCAAGCTCTCCCCTCCCATGATGAGGGTATTCAATTATCCAACCCCCCGCCCTCTTCATCAATATATAATAAGCGTACATAGCAGCGGCAGATGTGTGGTACTAATATGGACGATAAGCCCCCCCCCAGAGGGAACAGTAAGGATTAATATAATACCCACAGGGACTACTTGAAGCAGTCTTCATCTGAAACTCTTTACTGTATCACTTACTCAGTGCTGCGCTCCCTGTGACATTCAAGATGCCGAACCCCGCCGCTGATTTGCGACCATCGAGCCTCGCCCCGTCTGGCCCCGCACAGACTTACAGGGACCATTACAACATCAGAACAATTAGTTCCACCGCTCCTTCCACTTCCTAGCTTTTTTGGCTCATACGTTTTGTGCATTCTAAACGATTATCAAAACCACTGGCTCTCGAGAGCGGACAACATGCATCAAATTAAGCTTTTTTGGCTTGAGTTGACCCTAGAGTAAAAATGAGCCAGACTGAGAAAGAAAGAAAGAGATCCTCTAGCCAATAAAGGTGGTGTGTGTGTGTGTGGAGGGGAAGGATTTGGGCTCTGTCAGTGAGAGGCGGGGGAGAAAAATTGCAGAAAATGCCTTGTTGTATTTGTGAAATGCACCCAAAGTATATCACAACAATGACGATTAGTGGAGAACAAGTAAACAGCCAGTCCGCTAATGAATCTCTCTTCAATAAACAAGAGGCGTACACGTGCACACACGCACACAAGCATGCGCGTGCACAAGAGCAGAGTAATAATGATGTTCTTTGTGCAGTTTTTGGGGGAAATTAGGGCTGCTTAAACGGTGGTTGAAAGGGATTTGCAGCTGATTGTTTGTCCTTGTGTCTTTGAGCCGTGGGCCCTCTTGCTCCACTGAGTGTCAACACTGTCTTCTTCTACTGTCTCCTCCCAGCACATATAAATCCTCTTTCATCAGCCCGTCCACAGAAAACCCTTCCTCTGCTTCCCTCTCTTCTTCTGCATGCTCAAATTATTCTAGCTCGTCTGTTTCCCTGTAATTTACTCGCCCTCTCTCTGTCTCTCTTACTTTTCCTCCTCCTCGTCATCTCCCATCTTCTTCTACTGTGCAGCTGCCGGGTCCAATCCAACTCTAAGAACGCCATAATCTCCCTCACACATGGCAAAGATCACGCCTGTTACTTAAAAAATACCAGCACTGTGCTTTCTCTTTGAGTTCAACACTGTGGAAAATACACTAATTTGTTTTCTTTCTGAAAGTTAGCGGAGAAGAATGGTATCAATGTTGTGTCTGTGAGTCAGGATGCTAGCTGTCTGCCCCTGATTCCAGGTGTTATGCTAAGCTAGGCTAAACACTGCCTTCTCATTTCACTTTTGAAAAGAAAGCAAGTACAGAGACATCGTATAAATAAGACAGCTAACGTTGCTTTTTATTTTTTTGGACATAGCCAGGCTCACTATGCCCTTACTCCAGCCATTTGTTTATTCCACTCATATTATTTCCTAAAATGTTGAACCACTCCATTCTATTAAATGAAAAGGGGAGGACAGATGGTTTATCGAGAAACGTTTCCACACAAAGTTTGTCTGCGTGTGTAAGCAAACACACACACACACACACACACACACACACACACACACACACACACACACACACAACGTCTGTGTGCAGGGCTTCGCATCTGTCTGCGTGAATGTTGATCAGGGGTCATGTTTGCCTGAACCTGGACACTAAATCAAGGCTATATTAGCAGGCTAATGCGTTCTACTGATGGCAGAGGTCAGCCGAGAGGTGTGCTTGTTTTCACCCCCCCCATGTCTGACTGCCGAGTAACACATCCTTCTGCAAAAGGTTCACCAACAGAAGGCGGCAACACAATGATGCCTTTGTCTGTCAAGAAAAAAGTTGTATATCTGTGTGTGTGTGTGTGTGTGTGTGTGTGTGTGTGTGTGTGTGTGTGTGTGTGTGTGTGAGAAAGACAGACAGTGTAGGAAGGTTAAATGAATCATACAATGTTAACCAGGCCCAATCCAATTAGGGAGGGATTCTTCTTGTCTGACCTTTAGCAGGAGACATATTCACACTCACTCACGCAATCAGTCTACACTCCACCAACACAACTACACACACAAACTCTCACAAACTACACGCTCAGCCTTCCACACAAACATGACACTCATACAAGCACACACCAACACACACACACACACACACACACACACACACACACAGCCAATCTTACGGACAGTAGCACGGCTCTGATTGCTGACCTAAATCGGCCAGGCGATCTGTCACTTTCTCTTACTCACACTCAGCACACATCTTTTTTTTCATCTTTTTCCTCCCCTTTCCCTTCTCCCTCTCTCTTCTTTTTTTCTTGCCCAAATATCCCTCACTCTCTCCCAGTGTCACTTTACATCAGCTCACTCCCGTGCCTCTTCTGTGGTTTCAGGGCTGCTATGTATGCACATTATTTTTCTCATACTGTCTGTCTGAATACACCTGTCTAAAAAGCTCAGTTTTAGCGCCTGTCTCTTTAAACCACCGTCCTGAAAAAGCCCAGTGTGGGCGCCAGGATAGCTCAGTTGGTAGAGCCCATATATAGAGGTTTACTCCTTGATGCAGCGGCCCGGGTTTGACTCCGACCTTTGGCCCTTTGCACGCTGTAAATTTGAAATTTTGATAGTAAACTCCAAAGAGATACCTTTTAGAAGTGAGAGTTCCGTGGGTATTTTTGAGCTAGTGCACAAAAAGGTGGCACTTTTTAAAGGGTTTACAAAGCATTACACAGCATTTAATTAATGTGAGAAAAGTGTTTGATACTATATGTTTAAATGATGTATGACTACTTACCAACAAATATTGTTTTAAGTGTATCTCTTCATCTATGACAGAAGTAAAGACATGATGTATGGTGCTACACAAGCGTTTAGAATTCAGTGGGATTATTCGGAATAAAAGAACCCCTATCCTCGCTCTAAGCCCCTCACTGTGGTCAGCTCGTTTCTGCCTCCTTCACCCTTTCTCCTCCCTCCTTCCTGCCGCTTCCTCTTCTCTCCCCTGTGTCTCTGGTTGCTTTAGAACCTGGCAGGAGGCGCAAATCTGAGGGCTTAAACTTGATCAAATATTCAGCAGATATAGATTTCTCACAGTCTCTGGATTCTCCACCTCTTCCACCCAGCTGCTTTCCATCTCTCCCTCTACCCGTCCTTTCCTTGAATCACCGCTCACCGCAGTCGCAAACAAAGTTGTGTGCCGCTCACGAACACACACACACACACACACACACTCTCGCACAGACAGCCACGCACGTATGCACAAGGGGAATCATAAACTAACGCAGAGTGGCAAAGAGATGCAGTTCATTTAGGCTGCAGTGCAGCGTTTCTCTCCGCTTCCTCTCCTCCATTGTCTCTTCTCTCTCCTCTATTTCACTCTCCGTTTCACTAATGTTTCCCATCTTTCTCCCTCTCTTCATCATACTTTCTCTCCCTCTCCCCCTCTTTCTGCTTTCCTTCCCTCCCTCCTCTCCCCCATCTGGATTCTGTGTCATTTATTTCAGCTTAACCCTGATAAATAAACCAGTGAGTACCTCTGCATTATTGAACACTTCGACATTGCTGTCTGCAAGCACTGCGCCGGCCCCGTCCTGTCCAACAATTAGACCACACGTGCGTGCGCACACACACACACACACACACACACACACACACACACACACACACACAGCCCCACCCTGCACAACATCAACCAAAACTTAAAGAGACAAACATTCTTATAAATATACACATATATGACAGAGGGATGGACAAGAAAAATAAACAGAGAGACAGAGAAGAGGACAACAATACCAAGAGAGCAAATAAAGAGACGGTATGCAAACACACACACGCACCAACACACTGTTAACGTTCCCTCATAAATTGACCCAAAGACCCACACATTCCAACATGCACAACCACACAGACTTTTTTGTCTAGGTGTGTGCAGGCCCCAGTCAGCTCTTCTATTATTCATATTAGTGCTGGGTTGTTTATCTCTGCTATTGTGTGACATCAAGCACCAGGCTCTCCGCAAAGCCCAGGGGTCCCTGCTCCCTAAACACACCGCTGGGAGTCATTCATGTACACACACAAGCACAAAAAAATACCTTCACGTCCATCCTGCACATGCATACGTGCACATGCAAGCCGCATAGCCACACACAATTTCATACCTCTACCCGTGCACATACACTCACGCACATACACACTGCCATCTGTCTGAGTACGCAACAACAACACTGCAGTCCCACGGCGACTGACCTGTTCACTGCAACCAATCTTTGTATGTGTGTCTTTTGGGTGTGTGTGTGTGTGTGTGTGTGTGTGTGTGTGAGTTATTTTCAGACTTTTTTGTGTATTTACAACCACAAGCCTGCATGTATGCCAATGTGTGTGTGTGAGTGCATATATTTATGAGAAAGCCTGTGTATGGCGATGTGAGCATGCATATTTTAGTGTGAGCACCAAGGAAGATTAGTGACTTGTGTGTGTGTATGTGTGTGTGTGTGTGTGTGTGTGTGTGTGTGTGTGTGAGAGAGACAGAGAGCGAGAGAGAGAGAGAGAGAAAGAGTGAGAGAGAGAGAAAGAGTGAGAGAGAGAGAGAGAGAGAGAGAGAGAGAGAAAGAGTGAGAGAGAGAGAGAGAGAGAGAGAGAGAGAGAGAGAGAAAGAGAGGTCACTCACATATGAGTTCATATGTATGTTGACTGTGAGCCTGCAATCATTCACTGCCGTTGGTGTATATGCATATATGCGTGTGTGCGCGCGTGTGTGTGCGCGCGCGTGTGTACGCGTGTGTCCCATTCCCCTGACAGCAGCAGCGGTGATTGAAAGTGGCCGCGTTGTTTCAGTGTCACCCTGCAGATGAGAAGCCGGGTCTGTGTGTCGACTGACATTCACATCCCATTCCCATCAGCCACACACACAACGACAGACCTGTCTCTGTCTGTTGCCATCTTCTTCTATCTATCTATCTAACTTTTTTTCTTCTCCCCCCACTTTTTTTTCCTTTCATCCCTGCAAATACAGCTTCTGTTTCTTACTCTTTCCCCCCATCCTTCCCATCTCTCCTCATTGTTGTGACTCAGCCTCTCTACCAGCCTTCATGATTAAAAAATATATATAAAAAAGTGGGTTCAAGCTAAATTTAATAACACTATAATCCATAATACAAGTTGTCATCAGGTTTTATAGGGACTACTTCGTCAAATAAAAACAGTTGAGGTCTGTGGATTATCCAGAGTAACAAGGACATTGTGATTTGTCATTTTTTTTTTGTATCCGAAAAAAAATCTCAGGGGAAAATCTCAAAACCTGAGAAAATTAAACTAAAATTATCTGCATGGCTTGCTACCACAGTGTTAGAAATGATCTTTTTTTTGTAATTTAGGTGAACTGACCCTTTAAAAATCTGCTGATCCTGGACCAGTTTTAACAACAGCTCTTCTATCCTCCCCATGTTTAGAGATGCTTTCCTCCCGCAGTTCTCATTAAGAAAACACGTCATCAAGACCGCACTCTGATTGTGAAAGTATGTGTGTGTGTGTGTGTGTGTGTGTGTGTGTGTGTGTGTGTGTGTGTGCGTGCATGCAAGGAGTGTGTTTCACAAGGCCCTGGCGCCTGCTTTCAAAGGATTTATTAAAAGCAGTGAAAGGCATGATCTGCGGTTTGAGTTGATGTACTGAGCATGTGTGTGTGTGTGTGTGTGTGTGTGTGTGTGTGTGGTGGGATTTGAATAGTGAAAGGAAGAAGGAGAGAAGAGAAACTATAAGGGTGGAGAGACTGACAGACAAAACTGAGGGAGAGAGACAGGGGGAGAGAGAGTGTGTGACAGAGAAATGGGTTTAGGCAAGGCAAGGCAAGGCAGCTTTATTTGTATAGCACATTTCAGCAACAGGGCAATTCAAAGTGCTTTACATGAAAACAGATTAAAAAATTTAAAACAGATAAAATACAAGAATAAAAGTTACAGTGCAGTATAAGAAATTAAACATTGAAGAGCAATTAAAACAGTTAAAAATATAAAAGCAGATAAAATAGGAATTTCTCTTTATATGATTATATAGATTGTCATACAGTGTCAATAATGCAACTTCAGTATAAGAAATGAAGTTATTTAAAGAAAGGCAACATCAAATAGATAGGTCTTCAGCCTTGATTTAAAAGAACTGAGAGTTGCAGCAGACCTGCAGTTTTCTGGGAGTTTGTTCCAGATATGTGGAGCATAAAAACTAAATGCTGCTGCTTCCCCCTGTTTAGTTCTGACTCTGGGGACAACAAGCAGACCTGTCCCAGACGACCTGAGAGGTCTGGGTGGTTCATAGTGTACTAGCAGATCAGAAATGTATTTTGGCCCTAAACCGTTTAGTGATTTATAAACCAGCAAAAGTATTTTGAAATCAATTCTTTGATTTGATTTTTTTTTTGAGACTTCAGTACTGGAGTGATGTGATCCACTTTCTTGGTCTTAGTGAGGACTCGAGCAGCAGCGTTCTGAATCAGCTGCAGCTGTCTGATTGATTTTTTAGGGAGACCTGTAAAGACTCCGTTACAGTAGTCTAGTCTACTGAAGATAAAAGCATGGACAAGTTTTTCCAAGTCTTGCTGAGACATAAGTCCTTTAACCCTTGATATATTTTTAAGGTGGTAATAGGCTGACTTTGTAATTGTCTTAATGTGGCTGTTAAAATTCAGGTCTGAGTCCATGACTACACCAAGATTTCTGGCTTTGTCTGTTGTTAACATTATCGTTTGAAGCTGAGTGCTGACTTTTAATCGTTCCTCTTTTGCTCCAAAAACAACCACCTCAGTTTTTTCTTCATTTAATTTAAGAAAGTTCTGGCACATCCAGTCGTTAATTTGTTCAATGCACTTAGTCAGTTGTTGTATTGGACTATAGTCCCCTGGCGATAAGGTTATATAAATTTGTGTGTCATCCGCATAACTATGGTAACTTATTTTGTTGTTTTCCATAATTTGAGCCAGTGGAAGCATGTAGATGTTAAACAGGAGAGGCCCCAGAACTGAGCCTTGGGGAACTCCGCACATCATATTTGTATGCTCAGATGTATAATTCCCTATAGACACAAAGTAGTCCCTATTCTTTAAATAAGACTCAAACCACTTTAGTACTGAGCCAGAAATGCCAACCCAGTTTTCCAATCGGTCTAGTAATATGTCATGGTCGACCGTATCAAATGCAGCACTGAGATCAAGTAATACCAAGACTGAAATTTTGCCACTATCTGTGTTTAAGTGGATGTCATTAAAGACTTTAACAAGAGCTGTCTCAGTGCTGTGGTGTGGTCGAAAACCCGACTGGAATGCATCAAAACTGTTTAGTGACAAGAAAAGGTTCAGTTGTTGAGAAACCGTTTTTTCAATGATTTTACTTAAAAATGGAAGGTTTGATATCGGCCTATAGTTGCTCATTAGTGACGTGTCTAGATTGTTCTTTTTTAAGAGTGGCTTAATGACTGCAGTTTTCAGGGCCTCTGGGAAGATACCTGAGAGAAGAGACGTGTTTACAATCTGTAGAAGATCTGTAGCCAAACAATTTGCAACATTTTTGAAAAGGCCCGTTGGTAGAATATCAAGGCAGCAGGAGGAGGTTTTCAGATGTTGTATAATGTCCTCTAGGTTTTTACGGTTAATCATATGAAATTGGGTCATATTGGAATCTGTTTTGCCTGGACACTGTGACAACACATACCCTGTACTCGATATGGAAGCACTGACTGTTTGTTTAATTTTCTGAATTTTGTCATTGAAGAAGGTGGCAAAATCATTGCAGGCCTTTGTGGATAAAAGCTCAGATGCTACTGGTACTGGAGGGTTTGTTAACCTATCGACAGTAGCAAACAAAGCACGTGAATTATTGTTTTTGGCAATAATGTCCGAGAAGAAGGACCGCCTTGCATTCCTCAGTTCCAATTTATAAGTGCGAAGTCTCTCTTTATAGGTGTTGTAGTGCACCTGGAGATTAGTTTTTCGCCACCTGCGTTCTGCTTTTCGACACTCTCTTTTTTCTGTTCTTACCAGTATGGCATTTCTCCATGGAGATCTTTTCTTATCAGAGACAGTTTTTACCTTAATGGGAGCAATGGCATCAATAACATTTGTAATTTTACAATTGAAATTGTCTACAAGCTCAGTGACTGAGACCCCTGAGAGGGTGGGTGTGGACGAGAAAAGCTGAATGAATGTTTCACTAGTGTTGTCAGTGATATACCGTTTTCTTATTAACTTTGTTTGGACACTTTTGTGCACAGAGATAGTGCCATTAAAGAAAACACAGGAATGATCAGAGAGAGCAGCATCAGTCACCACAACCTCTCACAACAATACAACCTATGTTTACATAAACTCTGACCTCGTGTTATGAATGAAAACATCAATCAATGAGTATAACTAATCAATTTCCTCACTCTTTCTCTCCTCGCCACAGGATACAGAAGTAAAGAATTACATTTAATGGGATTCAAGTAATCTGATTACATAACAGGGGCATCTGTGATGCATTAGTGACAGCAAAACACAAAAGGGAAACTTTGGTTTTGTTTGTTTTTCTAAATTGCTTGCAAGATTTTCTCAAAACACAAAGATTATCTTCTCTACAAGTGATCTACAGTATTATACCACTTGTTGATGATGTCAACACAGATTATGATGTAGCAATGAAATCCTACAAATAAAAGTGTTTTTAGTATCATTCACCATGCATCACAGTGGCAAACTGATTACCCAGTGGACTTTAAGCAAGTTACTGGTAATCTGTAATGGGTTTAACTTTGAAATTAACCTCCACTGCCCTGTTTCCTCCAGCTGCTCCACCACCATCCAACCGCTCCACATCCCCACACATACACTTTCCGTTTGTGTGTGTGTGTGTGTGTGTGTGTGTGTGTGTGTGTGTGTGTGTGTGTGTCCCTGCATGGTCTGCAGTGTGCAAATTAAAACACGCTATGCTATAGGTTAATTAAAATGCAATTTCCCTGAGGCAAACACACATGGGCAAACATACATTTACTGTAATTCAGGGAC
The DNA here is from genome assembly GCF_008315115.2 of Sander lucioperca. NCBI lineage: Eukaryota > Metazoa > Chordata > Actinopteri > Perciformes > Percidae > Sander > Sander lucioperca. The sequence goes on from NC_050181.1 coordinate 28,497,656, forward strand.
AAGCCAGTCCACAGTGTGTTCTGTATGCTTGGAATCCTCCCTATAAGGGAAGGTGCTAACTGCACACAAGCTACTGCAGATATGTGGCTCTAAATGAGCAGTAGGATTATTAATTATCTCACAGCCTCATTGGGTACATAGAAGCCCTGGTGAGAGACTGAATACAAGTCCTCATTACGAGCACACACTGCCCACTACACACAAGCTATCTGGTGACGTTATCAATAAGTTATCAGCACCAAATGCTCTCCATGATCAGATACTCCCCTGTCTCCTCACCTGTCAGATTCCCTCCCTCTTCAAATGTGTGAGGACACCTTGTGTGTGTGTGTGTGTGTGTGTGTGTGTGTGTGTGTGTGTGTGTGTGTGTGTGTGTGTGTGTGTGTGTGTGTGTGTGACCTTGCATTGCAGCCGTCATTGATTGGGCTGGAGCTGTCAATCGATCAGTCTGGTCTGTGTGTGGAGATAAAGGTGTTTCTATCTCTCGACACTCCAGTTGCCGCGTGGGAGTACAGAAGAGACAAGAGGTGTGCAAAATAGAAAAGAGACTTTGGGACACATTTGGCTCTTTGCTTGCATATTTCCGCGCCTGTGAAAGGGTTTTATGACTGTTATTTACTTTACTGCAATGTAATAAAATTCAAGTTTAAGAGAGATATTGAAAAAAACTTGTTTACCAAGTTCTCCAGTGTGCGCAGGCTTTGTGCTCGATGAGCTGTCAGCTGTGTTACTTTGAATATCTTGCTGAAAGCAGAACAAAGCAACAGATTCTGTGTTGATAGCGCATAACCGGTATGTTGCGGATTAACGGTCAAAAGATTTCAACAGAGGACCCCCACGACAATACTAACACAATCTCTGGATGATATATCAAACTAGGTATATATACTGTATTTCTAAACTCAAATATTTAAAACAGGGGGTGGGGGAGGTCTCTGGACAGACCTGGTAAGCCCAAACGGGTAGTGCGGGTAAATTGGGAACGTCTGGAGGAGGCCCCTGTCCGACAGACTTTCAACTCACACCTCCGGCTGAGCTTTTCGTGCATCCCTGTGGAGGCTGGGGGCATTGAACCCGAGTGGACAATGTTCAAAGTTTCCATTGCTGAAGCTGCGGCGAGGAGCTGTGGTCTTAGGGTCTTAGGAGTCTTTCCGGGATATGTTATCCCAGAGGACTCTGGAGGCAGTTGCAAGGTACCGAAGGGCCCGAAGGGCTGCAGCCTCTGCCGTGAAAGAGGCAAAGCAGCGGGTGTGGGAGAAGTTTGGAGAAGACATGGAGAAGGACTTTCGGTCGGCACCAAGGTGCTTCTGGAAAACCGTTCGCCACCTCAGGAGGGGGAAGCGGAGAACCATCCAAGCTGTGTACAGTAAGGATGGGACGCTGTTGACCTCGACTGAGGAGGTAATAGGGCGGTGGAAGGAGCACTTTGAGGAACTCCTGAATCCGACTAATACGCCCTCTATATTAGAGTCAGACCTGGAGGATGATGGGGGATTGTTGTCAATTTCCCAGGCGGAAGTCACTGATGTAGTCAAACAACTCCACAGTGGCAAAGCCCCTGGGATTGATGAGATCCGTCCAGAAATGCTCAAGGCTCTGGGTGTGGAGGGGCTGTCTTGGTTGACACGCCTCTTCAACATTGCGTGGAAGTCTGGGACGGTGCCTAAGGAGTGGCAGACCGGGGTGGTGGTCCCCCTTTTCAAAAAGGGGGACCAGAGGGTGTGTGCCAATTACAGGGGTATCACACTTCTCAGCCTCCCCGGTAACGTCTACTCCAAGGTGCTGGAAAGGAGGGTTCAGCCGATAGTCGAACCTCAGATTGAAGAGGAACAATGTGGATTCCGTCCTGGTCGTGGAACAATGGACCAGATCTTTACTCTCGCAAGGATCCTGGAGGGAGCCTGGGAGTATGCCCAACCGGTCTACGTGTGTTTCGTGGATTTGGAGAAGGCGGATGACCAGGGCCCCCGGGAGATACTGTGGGAGGTGCTGCGGGAGTATGGGGTGAGGGGGTCTCTTCTCAGGGCCATCCAATCTCTGTATGACCAAAGCGAGAGCTGCGTCCGGGTTCTCGGCAGTAAGTCGGACTCGTTTCAGGTGAGGGTTGGCCTCCGCCAGGGCTGCGCTTTGTCACCAATCCTGTTTGTAGTATTTATGGACAGGATATCGAGGCATAGACGGGGTGGAGAGGGGTTGCAGTTTGGTGAGCTGGGGATCTCATCGCTGCTTTTTGCGGATGATGTGGTCCTGATGGCATCATCGGCCTGTGACCTTCAGCACTCACTGGATCGGTTCACAGCCGAGTGTGAAGTGGCTGGGATGAGGATCAGCACCTCTAAATCTGAGGCCATGGTTCTCAGCAGGAAACCGATGGAGTGCCTTCTCCAAGTAGGGAAGGAGTCCTTACCCCAAGTGAAGGAGTTCAAATACCTTGGTGTCCTGTTCGCGAGTGGGGGGACAATGGAGCGGGAGATTGGTCGGTGAATCGGCGCAGCGGGTGCGGTATTACATTCAATTTATCGCACCGTTGTGACGAAAAGAGAGCTGAGCCAGAAGGCAAAGCTCTCGATCTACCGGTCAGTTTTCGTTCCTACCCTCACCTATGGTCATGAAGGCTGGGTCATGACCGAAAGAACAAGATCCAGGGTACAAGCGGCCAAAATGGGTTTCCTCAGGAGGGTGGCGGGCGTCTCCCTTAGAGATAGGGTAAGAAGCTCAGTCATCCGTGAGGAGCTCGGAGTAGAGCCGCTGCTCCTTCGCGTCGAAAAGAGCCAGTTGAGGTGGTTCGGGCATCTGGTAAGGATGCCCCCTGGGCGCCTCCCTAGGGAGGTGTTCCAGGCACGTCCAGCTGGGAGGAGGCCTCGGGGAAGACCCAGGACTAGGTGGAGGGATTATATCTCCAACCTGGCCTGGGATCGCCTTGGGATCCCCCAGTCGGAGCTGGTTGATGTGGCTCGGGAAAGGGAAGTGTGGGGTCCCCTGCTGGAGCTGCTACCCCCGCGACCCGACACCGGATAAGCGGACGAAGATGGATGGATGGAATATTTAAAACTTCAATGTAAGAAGAGACGTGGAGAGTGCAGCACTGCTGCAAATCAATAAAAGTGAGACGTTTTGTGAAATATTATCCACTGAGTGCAAAGTGGACTTTTAAAGATACAGTATTTAATGGTAGACCAATATCATTAAATGTACTGTAGAGAAAGATGCATGCTATAGTACACCACACAGCACTTGAAGCAAGTATTCACCCATTAGGATAATTTCACAACAAGATGTACAAAATCACAATCTCTGTGCACATAAATGGATTTTAAATGAAGAGATAGTTGCAGTGTATCAGTTTTTTGGGTCCTGTGTTTCTTGCAGCCATATTTGATGTGGCTGTTCAACATCAGTCATTGAATCAGCTTTCAGCACGTATCAGGTTGCATTTTCCTCCCTAGTAATCATGCCAAAATTCCTGTATCATTGGTTCCTTGGGTGCACAAGCAGCACACCTACATGCACACCTACATGCACACACCGACACGCACGCACACACAATCTCTCCTCCTCATATCTAATCTAAGAGAAATACTTGTAAGTTGATAACGATGCAGGAGAAATATGCCCAGTGCCTTACCTCTTTTAATAAACACACCGAGTATGAGGACTGATAGCGGAAAAAAACCCAAGCACACCTGAAACTGGCAAACAAATATAGAACACAATGAGGCATGAGGGACTTCACAGACTTCGAGAGATCTTATATTCTCTTTGTCTCTTTCCGTCTCTCCATCTCGGTCTGTCTTTCCAGCTCTGTCCCAGCTTCCTACTCCTCCTGGCTCTACTCGCTCCATCGTTTTTAGAGTTGTTCTTTTTTTTTCTACCCGCAGATGAAAAGAAGTGAAAAGAGCATTTGCACACCTGAGTGAATAGAGCTTGCAGGTGCGTGGGAGGAGAGCTATGGGAATCAAACAGGGTCTCTCTCTCTCTCTCTCTCTCTCTCTCTCTCTCTCTCTCTCTCTCTTGCTCACTCTCTCACTCCTGGGGTGTTTTTACAGTGTTTGTTTTGGAAACTTGTGGGTGTGCGAAAGTGTGTGTATACAAGCACATGAGTGTGTGTGTTTGCGTGCATCGCTCCAATTGTGAGCGTTGATTTGCTCTTGGCTCTTGGTCTGCATTTAAAAACAACCCACAGGTATCGGTTGAGGCGACCTTTACTTGCAGATTGTTCAGTCCGATACAAACACTTGGCCTGGCTTGCCTTGATGACCTCATCAGGTCTTCACACAGTGTAATTCCAAACAAACTTCTGAATAAACCAAAACAAACTGTGCTTTGATATTTGCGGTCACTGCAAGCCTGGCAGTAACAATAAACAGAGACGAGGCCAGCACAGCAGCCTGGCAGGACAAAGGCAATGACATCACATGCGCACGCACATGCATGCACACACACACACACAGGCGCGCGCACACACACACACACACACACACACACACTCTTAGAAACAACACTAGCACAACTTTAGCCATACTTCACTAAACACAGAATCCCACACAAGTGGCAAAGAAGGACAAATCCAGGGACACACTGCAGAAAATGAAGAGAATAGAAAGTATTTTTTTATTTTGATAAAAAAAAAGGGGGAACCTAGTCAAATGAATTGAAGTTAATCATAGCCTACAGTTATAGCGAGGTTTGATTTGTAAAAAACAATACCCTGAAATATCCTAAAAAAAACAGGTCACAACATCTGGTCATTTTTTGCAGTGTAAGTCCTGTACTGTATCCACCCATGGACTAGATCACACACACACAATTCTCAAACCTAATTACTCTAAACACACCCACCCAATCATCACCGGCATCACTGGAATAAACAAACTCATTCAGGCACAATCAGAAATCAGCCATGCAATCATAACAACCCCCCCCCCCCTCCCCCACTGCAATAAACACACACACACACACACACACACACACACACTAGGGGTGGAACGGTACACAGAAGTCACGGTTCGGTTCATACATCGGTTCAGACATCACGGTTCGGTACGAGTTCGGTACAATGTAGAGAAAAGCAAAACAAAAATGCAGAAGGCAAATTTTTTTTTTTTTATTGTGCATGTCCAGTGTTTCCCACAGATTCGAAAGCAATTTGTGGCTTTGTCGCTTGTTTGCTAAGAGTCGAGTCGGTGATTGTGAATGTGTGAATGTGTGATTGTGTAAAGGTGTTGACGAGATAGATACCAACCTTTCGTGAACTTGTGAATTTCGCCAGCCGTCTTCTCTCCTTTATGGAGACAGACGCTGTGTGCACGGTGGGCTCAATGGTGTTTTAAGCCTCCAATGTCGCCTTACAGGCAGCTAACCCTCACCTTAACACTAACATAACTTCTTTGACATAACCAATAGGCTCGTTCGAGATTAATTGCGCATCGCCTGTAAAGCAGACGAGAGCAGGCGGCAGCAGCAGGGGGCGGTGACAAAAATCCGCTGTCAAGTCAGACAGTTTCCAGCCTATTCCAGCAGCCTTCAGGCTGAACAGGAAGTGACACAAACACTGTGGTCCGATCCCGATTTAATAAAATGTTATCAGACACATATATCAGCTCCTACACAGTCTCCAGTTGTTTTAATTATGACAGAGAAGCTGTTAAAATGCTCTACATGCGATCTGTTGCTGATTTTAATTAACAACAGACTGTAGATGATCCGTAATCTGAACAGATTTAGTCTCTCTGACTTCTAAACGTAACTATCAGTCACACATGTGTTCTGTACAGAATAAGCCTTTAAATCAGACAAATAGCAGTTAAAATCCCTCCAAATCTAAATCCATAAAAAGTTTATATAAAACGTCATCATGTTAAGTCGATTCTGAACCAAACAACTGTTAGATCAGCTGAGAGGCCGTGTTTCCCAGCATGCCCTGGGTCCGCCTGGGTCTTGCAGTCGGTGGAGAGCCTGGCTCTAAAAACTGCGGCCGACTTGATCTCGTGAGGTTATCGTTGCCCACATGTGCATGACATCAGAACAAGTCGGGATTAAGTCGGACACAAATCTAACCGGCATGCATTGGCCGGCGATCACCGGTGATCAATTCTGCGCAGATCTGGCTCATCTCGAACGAGCCTATTGCCGCGCTGCCTGGAAGGCGACATTGGGGGCTAAAAACACCAAACACCGCACGGTGGGAGGAGCTGTGTGTGTGTATGTGAGCGAGACACAAGTGACAGAGAGACGGAGGAGAGCAAGGAAAGGAAATGCAGGAGAACATGTTTTAAATAGCTTTTAAAAAAAAAAATTATAACAAAACGCAATGTGTGGCGGCCGGTGTTGATAGTGAGGCGCACCGCCACACATTAGTCTATGTGTGGGAAACACTGATGTCTCAGGCTGTACCACCTAGTGTCAAACAGGCTCTCCCCTGAGCTAGCTGCAACAGCCTGAAGTGTGTAAAGTAAGATGTAAACAATAAGTAGGCTACCCCAAATCTTCTCCAGACTCCATCTGTAACTTGTAAACAAAATAAGACAATCAGCTATAAAACAGAAAATACAACATCTCTGTTCTCTGCAAAGACGAACTAAATTACCTGATTAATGCAACTTTCTCACGACGTCTCCCGGCCATTTTTCACCGCAGAAAGCTGCTCCCTGCCTGGCTAAAGCTAATATAGTTAGCCTAAAGAAACAAGTCGTCTGTCCCAACTAATGTTACGGTTTGGAGCCGCGACGCTGGAAAAGTACCACTAATCTACAACAGCAGTCTTATCCACCACTCTCTTGCCTGTACTACTGGAACTGACTGGTCCTCTAACTCTTGTGGGTCGCCACCACTCGCCATACTCGTCCTTAGTGCTGCTATCTCTGACTCATTAAAACTGCATACATAGGCATGCACCGAATTGTAACGCCCGTACCATTTCAGTTCAATACGAATACATGTACCGTTCCACCCCTAACACACACACACACACACACACACACACACACACACACACACACACACACACACACACACACCATTCCCTAATCTCCAGTGTACTTCTTCCTGGACTCACCAATGATGTAGTAGTCGTGCATGCTCTTGAACTCGTGGCCCCAGAGGTTGGGTGAGAACTCCTGGAACTTGATGGTGAAGCGGCGTTCGCGGGTGGGCTCGTCGCAGGTCAGCACGATGTTGGGGGGGCCGGTCACCTCGCAGCGGTCCGCCTGTTCCCGCAACGACACCAGGTAGAGCTTGTAATACTCATACTCTGGCGTGGACCTGGCGGTGTCCAGTGGAGGGCAGATGAGGTCCAGCCGGTCCCCAATCTGAGGGTACAGAACGTAGCCCTTATCGTCCCTGAACCTGGAGGAAGACAGAAGAAAATAGAAAGAAAGAAAGGAGACAAAGAATGATTAATTAAAGTCTTTTGCTTGCTGCAATATACACCAGTTCAGAGCCAGCTGTCCTTGCTGCTGAATGAGCAACAGATGGGTCCTTTACCTCTCTTAATTCTCCTACTTCTTTCTTATTTGCTCTCCTTCACTGGGAACAGGTGCTTTTACAGAGGAACCTGCTGTGCATTCAAGTGCACACATTTCTTTTTTTTTAACACCCAATTTCACGCAACCCCCTGTTGACCCCATAAGGTGGTGGAGAAAATATAACCACCACTTGACTATCCACATAGGGAAAATAACCACCAATCCAAAGCCAAAGAGAATTCAGTTATTAGAAAAACATTTATTTATGCTTCTTTCCTACCTACCACAACTACTCCACAGAAATGACCTTCAGTTAAGCATAATGTGTAGTCTCAAAATGTATAAGATTTTGGTCACACAGAAATATCTCTGAAATAGTTGAATGTATGCAAAAGCACATTTCAGGCACTCACAAGTGGAGGAACGGTATTAATATAGCCATTCACATAAAAGCCTGGAGCTTACTTGAGATTACCCAGCAGTTTTCCTTGGATTAGGGTGGCACCTAAATCGAGGTTGCAGCCGTCGCTGTGGTCCTGCTCCGCGCCCTGCTATGCCCTGCTACATCCTGCTACGCTCTGCAGTGCCCTGCTATGCCCTGCTATGTCCTGCTATGCCCTGCTACACCCTGTAACACCCTGCTATGCCCTGCTATGCTCTGCAGTGCCCTGCTACACCCTGTAACACCCTGCTATGCCCTGCTATGCTCTGCAGTGCCCTGCTATGCCCTATGTCCTGCTATGCTCTGCAGTGCCCTGCTATGCCCTGCTATGTCCTGCTACGCCCTGCAGTGCCCTGCTACGCCCTGCTACACCCTGTAACACCCTGCTATGCCCTGCTACACTCTGCAGTGCCCTGCTATGCCCTGCTACGTCCTGCTATGCCCTGCAGTGCCCGGATATGTCCTGCTACACCCTGTAACGCCCTGCAGTACCCCCAACCAGCACCGTCAGACACCGCCTACCAAGAGCCTGGGTCTGTCCGAGGTTTCTTCCTAAAAGGGAGTTTTTCCTCGCCACTGTCGCACTAAATGTTTGCTCTTGGGGGAATTAGTGGAATTGTTGGGTCTTTATAAATTATAGAGTGTGGTCTAGACCTACTCTATCTGTTAAGTGTCTTGAGATAACTCCTGTTATGATTTGATACTATAAATAAAATTGAATTACACAGAATTCAAAACACAACTTTGACAAAAAAAGACTTGCAATATGTGCATGGGAAATGAAAGTGAATTATCGTAAACACCAAAACAGCAACACAAACTTTTTTACTTTTTTCTTTCTGGCAGAAATCATTTTCTTTTTTCAGCCCTTACATTTGGGAGAGAGAACTGAAGCATGTCCACAGAGGAAGAAATAAGCAGACATTTATCACCGCAGATCAGCAGAACAAAGCTGCCAATGCCAAACCTCAGGTACGTACAGTTAATTAGTTTGCTAATTAGCTGTTTTGTCTGTCATCCACGTACCTGATATAAATGATGTGCAGTCAGTTTGTTTATAGCCTAACTGACGATTTGACACCTGTTATCTGCGTGAAACCTGCAGCCTGAAGCGATGCTAATGTAACAGTTTGAATAAATTCAACAAAAATAATGGTTTATTATCAACATCATTAGAATTTAACCGTGGCTTTCAGTGAACAGCTTTGATGTAACATGGTCTTAATGTTGTTAAATGGCTTTCCTACGGTAAACACTGCAGCAGGTTTTGAGGAAATATTTCACACGAGAATTGAAATGAATTCTGCATATCAGCAAAAACCCAAATTGGTCCAAACCCAGTGAGAAGCCGACATGTAAAGTGGGTTTTTTTGCAGTCTGGAGGGCTGGTGGGCTCACTGTGGCTGCACAGCTTTCAGAGGTCTTTCCAGAGCCGAGAACATGAAACACAGCAGTCACAGGGGCATAAACTCAATCAAAGACTCAAACTCTGTCATCCCCCTCTCAGCACAGGGCCATCTCTTACTGATAAGGCCAAATACTTTGAGTTGTCAACTTAGCTCCTGAGGCCTAGGATGACTTTAACGCTCCATGAGCGCATGCATGGTTAACAGTGGGAAAACAGAAAGTAGCCTATGCACACTCACAGTAGCTTTATCTCAGGTTAATATAAATGTCACTGCTGGCAGAAAGGAAAAAAAGTGTTTATAGTAGGAACAAATAAAAGAGGAGGAGATTTGCTGGATTTTCTCAAACTTTAAGCATTCTCACAGAATGTTAAGTGACACTTTGATGCTTAAGTGGGGGGAAGCAAATGCCTGTAATGTTAAGAAGCCCATTTTACCTCTGACTCAGACGCTGCTTCTGTTTCCAACAAATCCACACAAAACACTTGGGAGTCACAGCACTCAAACCTGCTTAGTTATTCTCTCTGTTCTGCTGTCAGACAACTGTTTGACCATTAAAAAATAAACATTGCAAGATCACAAAGCATGAACACAGACAATTATGTTGCATAACCGTAGAAAGTTAGAAAGCCTAAATAAATCCTTCTAACGTCACATTAGCAACAAATTACACTTTGATTTGTCCAAATAAACTAAATCAGGAACTATTTTCTTTCAGGCTTTCCCTTGAAAGCTGACACAAATGCATGCTAATCAACAATTTACAATAGTAGGTGGGTACTCCAGAAATGTAATACTGCACTTCCATAAAGTTAAGGGACTTGCAAGAGACATATTTTTCTACATAACAGTCAGAATTGAAGTAAAAGAGGCTGAGATATCTGGACTTCCCGGATGTGGGTTATAGGCTCCAAAAACACTTGATCCTACATTTCCCATAATGCAACTTTAAAGCATTTTGTTAGACCCTCACTGCCTGCTAAATGCCCACATCTGTAAAACTCCACTGCCCCAGTTTTAACACAGACTTTCCATTCAAAATATTGAGGTCTCCAAGCCCAAACTGAGATAGCTGATGACATCAGCGGGGTTATTTTAGAAAACCTCCTCCAGAGCCACAAAAGACATAAACCTGTTTGCACGGGCTGTGTAGCACTAACCATTGTTGCATCTTTCTGACCACAGCCTCCCCATCTCTACAGGCTATACATCCACCTTTTAGCACTGTTATCTAGCAGCCTTAAACCCACTGTAAATTGAGATGTAAGCTTTATCTGTTGGTGTGTTTGGCTGCCGGCGTACACCGGAGGGGAAACTGAGAAAGCAGACTAAACGGCGGAGGAGCTTTAGCTGAGGCGGGCCCAGAGGCCTGCTGGGAAGCTACTGTTCCACTTCTCATTACCCAGGTCACTCGGGGTTATCAGCCAATACACTCAGCTTCACTCAACACACACACACACTCTCACACTCACATTTCACCTTCCTGTCAGCTTCAGACAGGCGAGCACATGCACTCACGCCATTTATAGTAAAAGTATACACTGTAAACATGGAGGTGGTTCCTGAGGCGTCTGCAGCAAAGCCTAAACAGAAAAATCTATTCAACACACACACACACACACACACACACACACACAGACACACACACAGACAAAAGGTTTGCCCAAACACCTCCACCCACATCCAAACACACAGGTTTTAGTTTTTCCCTGAACATGAACACTGAAACACACTCACACACACACTTATAAAAACAAACACCTTTTGCTTCCTGCATGACGCATTCAGTGTATCTGATGGTACCCTGAGTCACAGTCGAGCTGCATTGCAGAATAGCAAAGCAAACACACACACACACACACACACACACACACACACACACACACACACACACACACACACACACACACACACACAACACACAACACACAACACACAACACACAACACACAACACACAGGATGGTATGAGTGTTAAGGTAAAATGCCATCGGGCAGGTGCAGTGCTCAAAAAAGAAAGAAAGAAAGAGAAATCAGTGAAGTGAGAGAGAGGGAGTGGAGTGAAAAAAAATATTGAACATGTCAGGCAAGGTATGTAGCAACAAAGACATGTGGTGAACAAGCAGAAAGGAAACAGAGACAAAACACTCCACAGAAGGAAAAGACCTTAAAATATCACGGTGAAAGAAGAGGAGAAAAAAGAGAAATGAGAAGGATGGAGAGAGAAAGAAGGAAACTGACAGTGAATTCCGGCACATACTATCTGCGGCAGAACTCAATTTTCTGATAGGCTCCATGTTCAGGGTGTCAGATTTCCTGAGTTAACCCAGGTTAACCTCACACACCTAGTGTGTGTGAGTGAATTATAGTGTGTGTGTGTGTGTGTGTGTGTGTGTGTGTGTGTGTGTGTGTGTGTGTGTGTGTGTACACTGTAAACAGGATAGGGTAGGGACACCTTATAGCAATCTAATCATGTGGTAGAGCAAGAAAAAATAGCATGCATTTATCTCAGAATTCAGTTTCCCTCTCCTCTGTGTGACGCCCTCAGTGTCAACAAACCTGGAGTGCATTCAAACAGCAAGTACGGGGATACACAATCACTCACATGCAGTTTTTTTTTCTGAAAATGGACGCATTAAATCCACCTTATGAGCCTTGTGAATCTCAGAGTCAGACATGCTGCGACGTTGTGAAACACACTTGCAGTGGAGAAGTGCAGAAGAGAGGAAGGGAAGTGAGGTGAACTTATAAACAACTTTATAGAGTTCGCCTGTGCACACATCTAAATAAATCATCCCATTCAGCCACAGCTCTGAGCAACATTACATTTTCCCTTTAACCTTTTCTTTTGGCGTGTGGCTCAGTGGGTAGAGCAGGCAGACATATACATAGAGGTTTATGCCTCGACGCAGAGGTCCAGGGTTCGAGCCCGACCTGTGACGATTTCCTGCATATTTTCCCCCTCTCTCTCCCCTTTCTCACCTAGCTGTCCTGTACATTAAAGGCAGAAAAGCCCCAAAAATAAAAATTAAAACCTTTTCTTTTGGCCACTTTTTGCTGTGTGAGAGAGACACTCTCTTTCTCCTTTTTTTCTCTCTCCTATCCTCTCTCACTCCTTTTCTCAGCCGTTAACAATAGAGCCATTCATGTGGCCACACTTTGAAACATGGCGTGGGGGGTTGGAGGGGGCCAGAGGTGACACCGAGGGGGGAAGAGGAGAAAGAGGAGGAGGAGGAAGAAGAAGAGATGGAGGGAGGGGGAGGGGGAGGGGGGAACTTTCCTCTCTTTTCTTCTCCGCAGCTCTTTTATGAGGGCAGAAACATCATTTTCTCAACCCAAGCGTCGCCCCGCCGCGACCCCCGAGCTGTGCTGAGAAAACTCAAGTGTCAGTCTCCCTGACCTCCCCCCCCGACCTCTTACACCTCCTGCTTCCCCCCCCTCCACTCTTTTCCATTCAGTCAATGCAGTTGTTACATATACACTTTTTAAATTGTAGAGATGGTTTGTTATCGATATTCAGTTTAAAATTTAATTTAAAAAGATACACAAAAAGGGATTTAAAAGCCAGCATCGTGAACATTGTGTGTGCTTTCTCTGCCAGCTTCATGTGTGTGTGTTTCTGTCTTTTGCTCTTGTCCATCTGCATGTTGTCTGCAGTTGTACCTGCTCTGGGCGGCGCATCGCACGGCTCGAACATTTCCCAGATTCCACAGGAGCAATCTGAGCCGTGTCCGGACCAAAGCCGGGCACACAGGTGCAGCCGGTGGGAGGAGACAAGAGAGGGTGTGTGTGTGTGTGTGTGTGTGTGTGTGTGTGTGTGTGTGTGTGTGTGTGTGTGTGTGTGTGTGTGTGTGTGTGTGTGTGTGTGTGTGTCAGTGTGTTTGCCAGTGTATGTCTGTGCGAACATGAGAATATGAAGAGATGGCGGGGTGAGGGAGGGCAGACGATTGTGAGCACCGAGTAGAAAAATCCCCCCAAAAAAAAGAGATGGAGAGAATGAGGCGGTTGACAAAAGAGAGAGGTGGGATTCAAAGTGATAAAGCATCACAACAAACACATAATGACAAAGAGAGAGCAAGAAGCTAGACAGATTGCAACAGAATAATGTGGGAAAAAATACACTCTACTGCAAAAAAAAAGATGAAAAAACAAAGGGAGAGGGAAGGACACTGAAGTGGGCAGAGAGCACAGAATGAACTAAAATGAAATCAGCGTGGCGGATTTACTCGAAACTCCACATCAACTTTGACCCCCTCCATCCTTTGTGGGGGTTTTGTCCTTGAGCTAAACCACAACCTGGTGTGAGCGGGAAGCCGAGGAGAGACAGCAAAGGACCGATCTATTAGGGAATAATAAACGATGGCGGTATTCGGTTCTGTGGCGAGGGAGATTTATGGCAGGCCCTGCGCATAAAGCTGTCTGCACTAATCTCATGGTATACATAGCGTAATCACACACACACAGGGGCCTGAGTGCTTCCCCCCCCCCCCTTCTTTTAATGTACACACGCTGTCAGACGCACGGCAGGGGAGCATGCACGCTAAAGAGTAGCAAACCAATCGGCTACGGGAGGAATACACACTCAATAGGACAAGTGCGTGCACACGCGCACACACACACACACACACACACACACACACACACACACACACACACACACACACTCACACAGAGAGCTGCAACACCTGCAGGCCATCTAGTAGCTGTCTAAAGTAAATCTGTTGGGTCTCATTTGCAGGAGTGGTGCTTTCCAAAGAATGCCACAATGAGCAAACGCACACAGCGGAAAACGTCCAACGTCATTTAAGCCCACATGGAATCTTAAAGCTCTGAGAATTTGGCGCCATAATTAACTTTATTCCAATGCACTTTTTGTTTGCGCTAATAAGTGTAAAAACGGCTCCTCTAGTATGAAGAAAATGATTCAAGAGATTTGGAAATGTAAAATTATCTCACTCTACTGACAGACTGTTTTACCTACTTGAAGAAAAATATTATTCCAAGCCTGAGCGCTGGATTAAATCACTTGCTACGATTTTTTTTGCGGAGCACCCACACAGAGAGGGGACTGCAGTGGCTATCATTTTCCACCGTTCTGCTGTAGCAATCAGTACCCCTATATGCTGTGCAGCCCAGAAACACCAGCCATATATAATGTAAAACATATGGTCAGGAAGTATATAAAACATAAATTCACCTAATGCACAATCAGTCTTTGACATAGTATTTGTAGGAACAGCAGCTCCATCAAATTGACCTGTTGCGCTCCACACATCTCTCCTACAGCTTCTACCTGCTGCTCCATCTCATAGTTTACAATAAAAGATTCAGGAGCTTTTAAATCTAACTCACGTTGTGTTCTTTTATCTTGACCTCATCTTTGATCGCTTCTGTAATCAAAAAGGTTTTCCAATGCTGGTACATGGTACTTGAAGCCCATTTTGCTGGTTGAACTTGAGGCCTTGCATCAAAAAATGCTATTATCTGTAGCTGTAACATCAGTTTGTGAGGTCGACCTTTGAAAGATTACTGAATTAATACGTTGTTCATGTTTTTACAGAATAATTCAGTCATATATCAGTCTGAGAGAATTAAATTGTTCATTGGAAATTCATAAAGTTCCTTAGATCCCCACTGCTGTATGTAACACTCAAGGACATTTTTCTAATTCCTGTATTATCTTTGAAACCATATTTGTCATCTTAAGCCGTTCTTGGAATGAATAATCAATGATCATAATTTAGTTATTTGAAATTCAGCATCATGCAGACACTGCAGCTTCCATCAGTGCACACGGGCCAGACAGACAGTTTTAAAATATCCATAATCATTATTACTGTCTTCATTAAAGAACCATATACCCTGGAGAAGAGCTGCCGAAAGTGGTCTTTGACTGTGTGTATAGAGCTGGAGAGGGATAGAGATACATTTGTACGAAATAGAGGGAGACAGAAAGGGGATAGGGAGAGACAGAGAGGGAGAAAGGGAGAGCTATAATGTAAATTGATGAGAGTTTGAGTCTCTCTAGAAGGCATGGCCCAGATACCTCCCAACGTTTCTATTATGGATGAAATTGTGGAGTGGATGTGAGTTCAACGGGGAGAGGAAGAGGGAGAAACAAAGTTAAAAGCTGGGGTTCCTCCCAAGCACTTTTATTTTATAAATCATCTGTTTGGTAGAAAAAGATGGATGTAAACAGCACATTTTAAACAAAACAGGCTTATCTTTTTCAACCCAACTGGTAGGTCAGTCATCTCAAATGTATGCTGTGCAGCCAAACTTCTCAAACACACACAACTGCATTTCGGAATTCTCGTGGAGACCCAATATTTTCAAAAAAGATACCAAATATGTCAGGCTGAATTTGTTGGCCCACAAACTCAAGCTTCTCCCACCCTCATTTCCAGCCACAGCAGGAAGCGGTTTCCAGCGTAAAAGGAGAACACAGCAAACGTGATGATGAAAATTGATGCCAACACGACTACAGTTGCCTCAAAGTAGCCAAAAAAATCAAACAGGGCAGCTTTAAATCTACATACAGTATATAGAAATAACAGAACTTTATGTTGAAGGGTTCAATAGAAAAAAAGAGGAGACAAGGAGAGATAAGCCAACTATGAAGAGCAGCGTGAACAACGAGAGAGGAGCACAAGGTTGATGTAAAGTCAGTGAGCTCTGGAAAGCCCTCAGGAATGTTAGTGGTGAGAATCGACAACGGCGGTAATAGTTTCCATATGGTGTGAGAGGGAAGGAAAGAGAGAGAGAGAGAGATAGAGGGATGAGAGGAAAAGAGGTGGTGGAGAGAAAGGTAGAAAGACACTGATGGTGCTTTGGAGGGAGAGGAGAGGGAGAGATGGGAGGCGGCAGTCAGCAGGTAGGGATGCAGAGCCTTGTTTGAATAGTTAGTCGGCATCATGGGACTTTGAAGGTAACTGTGTCCTTGTCATCACACACACACACACACACACACACACACACACACACACACACACACACACACACACACACACACACACACACACACACACACACACACACACACACACACACACACACACACACACACACACCCCGTCCAGAATGCTGCAGCGTCTGTGTCACATCCAGTACATATCACATACCCAGTGTAACCACAGAGACAGGCTGGATGCTTTGGCATTTACAAAGAGCACACACACACACACACACACACACCCTTGTTGCTGCGCTCCTGCTGTGTTCAATACATCCCATATAATACAATGCGGCAGATGAGCGTAGCACATTAAGTTGAAACTTGTAGCTGCACCACGAAGAGAAAACTAGAACTAACAAACGAACTGTGGAGAAAGACTTCTTTTGCTCTTTGAACAAGGCTGAACAATGCATCCTTATTCAGGTCAACAGAAACTTTTCTCCAGCAAACATCTCCCTTTCTCTCCCCCCCTCTATCTCTTTTTCCTCATCTCTTTCTCATTTGCATCCTGTTTTTTTCTTTTTCATGTTTCTGCTCCTGCATCTCCAGCTCAGAACTTTAGTTCGTGCATGCTTCTTTTGACTCCTCCAAAACATTCACCAGAATCCAGTTCCACGCACTGCTCTACGTATGTTTGATGGCGTGTCTCACCGAGTCTCCCCCTTCCTCTCTACTTCTCATTTCTCCACCTCTCTTTACCTCTTTCCTCATTCCCATCCCAATCCTTTCTCTCCAGCCACCCATATGTCACCTCACATGTTGGCAGCTTTGCTTTGATTTGAGTTTGTTCAAAAACACTTACAGAAATGGAATAATGCAACAACAAAAAACAAGCAGATAAAACTATTAGCCAGGAAAATGTGTTAAGAACAAATGGTTCAATAATTGCATGATCATTTACAGCGCACTTTAAAATCCACAGTATGGTAGGGTACCCTTGGGGCATTTTAGGAACATGCTGTTAAATCTTAGTGTTTTAAATGCAATTGCTTTAGAGGAGTGGTGTTTTAATATTTATTCTGATATTATTATGTTGTGCATTGTATTATATTTTGTATAACACTTTGCTACTTTTACTGCATGTTACTGTTCCTCAGTATCTTGGGAGTACTTTTGACATACACGTCTTTGTGAGAATTTAAATAAAGGATGTCACTGTCCTGTGAAAACCATATAGCTCCAGAACATCCACATTTTCATTAGCTAATATAAACATCTGTTTTCAGCTTTGTGAAATGTGTTTTTCATGAAATGTTTTGTTTAGCTTGAGAAGTAACCAGACTTTCAGTTAATAACATACAATTTAAAAATCACCAAATCAGAGATTGTTATGATTGTTAGATTGTTTGACAGCAATGGTATATTATTCTCTCAATCATTATTGATTAATTGGTTGATTTTTCTAATCTTTTACTCAATAAAACGTCAGAAAATGGTGATAAATGTCCATCCAAATTCCCCAGAGCCCAATGTAGCGTCTTCAAATGGCTAATTTTGTCTGACCAACAGTCCAAAACTCAAGATAGTATTTTATATTCAATATTCTAGGCGTTACATTTCAAATAGTAAGCAAGGAAACCTAACATTTTATAGGCAAATCCTTGTCACTTTTCCTTTCGCTAATCAATTATCCAAATAGTCTGTTATGTTCCTCCTGTCTGAAGCTGTTGAACCGTGGATATTTAGTCATTTCTCAACAGTGACAGGTAGTGTTGGCAGTATGCATGCTTCTGTCTGAAAATGAACATGATGACATGCATTAACCAGCAGCCATAAAGCCACAGTGGAGATATTTTGTGTCCTAACTGAAGGAATTGTTCCACCATGAAACCCAACCATTCCTTGGGGGGGGTGGGGGTGGGGGTGGGGGGGGGGGGAAACCATACAAAACATAAAATCATACTTTTAACTTCCCTCCTCTTGGCTACAGTATCCCCCATCTCTTTCTGTTTCTGTTCTCACTCCTAAACCGTCTCTAAGCACCATTTCCTCCTGCTCCTGTGTCTCTCTTTCCCTCTCACGCCTCCCCCTCTCCTCCTCTTTCCCCATTTTCAGCATGTACTCGGGATGATTTGCAGCAGTCTGGATTGGGCCCATTAAGGTGGTCTAGTGGAGGTGTGCGGTGATAGAGCACCGGCGGTCCTGACAAGTCTGTGCGTGTGTCTGTGTGTGTGTGCACGTGTGTGTGTAAGAGTGAGATTGAGAGGGCCCCCCAGTTCACAAATGGATACACCTACGCATGTGAACCCCTCAACAGAGGCTGAAGGAGACCCTTGAGACAAACACACACAAACACGCTACAGACACCCAATAATTCTCAGTTGATTCTTTAGTGTTTTTAAGTATATAGCTCATGATGACATATTTGTGCACACATACACAGATAGTGGCAGCTGGTGTTAATGCCTGGTGTGGGAAAAGTCTTTGAGCTTCAACTCATTCACAACCACCTTGCTAATTTAATTAGGTCACCCAGGGCTCCTGAGGACTGAAGGTTATAATGCATGCAGTGGCGCTCATTCTTTATGCGTCACACACACACACACACACACACACACACACGGACCATCCAAAAGCCGTCCCTCTGGGAGCGAAGGAGTGAGGTGAGACGCTGACCTGCCACAGTGTGGGTCACCTACATCTCCAAAGCTCCCTGTATGTGTGCGTACATCTCTGTATGATTCCACATGCGTTCATGCATGTATGCGTTCTCGGGAGGGCCCCCTCTCCCCATCTGTGACCCTGGAGGGCCAGTTGTGTGTGTGTGTGTGTGTGTGTGTGTGTGTGTGTGTGTGTGTGTGTGTGTGTGTGTGTGTGTGTGTGTGTGTAGGCTCAACTTTGCTCCAGAGAGGCCACAGAGTGCAGGGAGTATGAAACTTTAGCTAAAAGCGACTCAGTCAGGCCACGGTGTCAGAAGAGCAGTGTAATTCATAGGGGGCCCCTAGGGGCCACCAAGTATGCAGGGCTCATGGGATCTTACCAAGCTGCTGAGTGTGTGAGCGAAAGGGCACGCAAGTAGTATATCCATGTTTATTTGTGTGTGAACCTTACCTTAAAAGATAAGGCTGGTGTTATTCTATACTTTTCTTAATGTCAACAAATCCCATGAAAAGACTAAATGTGTTAGTCTGTCTCTCCAACACTTCCCCTGTCAACTCAGCTCCAAGTTCCTACTGAAGACATTCACAAATATATAGGTTTTTTTTAAAGGCTAAATAATTTCCTAGAACAGCTGGGCACTGTCGTTTTTAGCAAACGTTACTCAAACAGGACTAAATAGCGCATTTGTTAAGGACTATTTTCAAGTGCTGATTAACAGCATTTAGTGCTACTTTTTTGTGGTAGCAAGATGGTATATGTAGAATTATCTCAAAGTAAAATACTGTGTCCATGTCATCATAATGAAGGAACATATTCCCCAGCTCATCAGCAGTACTCATTAATGACGATGGAGTTGTAGGGCACAGATGAAGAAGATATCAGGATTTGGATACACGACAATACTTGTTTGTAGAATCAATGTATTGTTGTGTTATGGGGATCCCTTGATAAAAATATATATGGCAATTGAGCATATTTCCCAAAATGTTGAACTATTCCTTTAAGTGACAACATTTTTGTATGTTGGGGTAGTTTTATTGTATCCTCCTTAAGTTTACAGATAAAACAAAAAATACAGTATCTATATGTTTAGGTTAAGGATGAGGTTTATGGTAAATAGGGAATTATTATACTCCAAAGGTTTTCATAAGGATATAAATCCAAGGATATGTGTGTGTTTGCTGTGTGTATCCCAACAGAGGCCTTGTGTATCTGCAGCAGTGCTTAATCCACCACTGGAAATAGGAACCTGGCTTCTATTCGGTTTCCCCACAGGCTCCGAGCAGTGCTACCCAACTCTCAGACTCTCAGCTACTCCGACTCCAGTGGAACGCATCTTGAAGCGATTTAGGGCTCAAACCCTCTGCTGCTCCCTCTCTCCCCCCTCCTCCTCTTTGGCTCTCCAACACCCGTCCCCCCACACCCTCACGCCTCCTCCCGTTCTCGGCTGAAGGAAGCTTTAAGGGCTTAGGGGAAAGCGCTGGAGCAGCAGTCCCGGCTCGACCCAGGGGTTGTCCAGCCCTGCGGTAAAATCAACAGTTAGCCCGCTGCAAGAGCAGGGAATTTACGCAGTCAAGGAGGGAGGGATGCGTCCATGAAAGTAGGACAGACAAGGTCTAGGGCTAGCTGATGGCTGCCTCACTTGCAAACAGACACACATAAGTGCAATCACACACACACACACACACACACACACACACACACACACACACACACACACACACACACACACACACCCCCTTGGGGTCATCAAAAATCCTATTGACTCCCTTCAGGATATTGAAGTGTGTCATGCCAATATTTCAGTGCTGATTGTTTTGCCAGAATGTATGTATGTATGTGTGTGTGTGTGTGTGTGTGTGTGTGTGTGTGTGTGTGTGTGTGTGTGTGTGTGTGTGTGTGTGTGTGTGTGTGTGTGTGTGTGTGTGTGTGTGTGTGTGTGTGTGTGTGTGTGTGTATGCATGGCTGTGTGTGGGTGTGTGCTTGAGCACGTCCGTGCATGTACCTTGCCACTTCTCTCCCATTTAATTTCCTAAAGAGTGGCTTTTTCAAAAGCCCGGGTATTTTCAAGGGGCCTGTCTAATTCATGCAGGTGAGTTTTAAAGTTCCATTCCCTGTTTACCTGCGGGGCCTGAAGAACACACAACAGAGGTGTTGAAATAACACACCCTCCCCTCCCTCCTTCTCCCTCACTTTTATCACAACTTCTATCCTTTTGTCCTTCACTTTCCTCCTGTCCCTCCACACCTCCTGCTGCACTACTTCTCTTCTCTTCCATCTTTTCCTTATCCCTCCTTCTCTTTGCAGCTTTTTTGCTCCCCACCTCCCTCCTCTCTTTTTTACCTCATCCAATCCCTCATCCTCTCTCTCTCTCTCAGTATCTCTGCCTCTCATAGTGTTTGAAGCAGAGTGTTTGTCTCTAGGGCTGGATGATTGACAGCTGAGAGAGAGCTAGGCAGCTCTCTGGTGACAGATAAGGACTTTGGCTCTATTACTCACTAGGTCCCACAGACACACACACAAACACATATAAACTCTCACCCATCCTCCCACATGCACACGGATTCACTTACTTACTTGCGCGTGCACACACACACACACACACACACACACACACACACACACACACACACACACACACACACACACACACACTCCAGGTCCCATGCTGCTCTCGCAGTTCGGCAGGGAGCAGACAAACCTATTTGCATTAGGAAGCAGCGTGTAAAATAAATAAAGAATCGGATGAATCGAGGAATAAATAGACAGGAGGCACGGCTGGGGATGAGTATGACTGATTTGTAGGGTGTGTGTGTGTGTGTGTGTGTGTGTGTGTGTGCTCTTTTTCAACCCCTGGGCTCCCGAGTGGGGAGAGCGGCAGTGCAGCAGAAGAAACACCCTGCACACCCTGTTGAACACACACAAACATAAACACACACGCAGTCAAATATACATGAAAAGATTCTACAAAGCCCAAATCATTATGGTAATGAAAAATGAAAGGGTCTAAAAATACTGTTTTATTCCTCCCTTTGTTTGGGGGAACTCCAGAGAGACCACTGGCTGACAATAAAAGAGGGAAAGACTGAGACGAAGAAAGAGAAGTAGTTTTTCCTCCTATCTGCTTTTCCATGAACATCTCCCTCCACAGCCACCCAAATCTCTGGATGGAAACACTCTCCTTTCCTCAAAGGGAGAAATTGGATTGAGTGCAACTGGTTCAAATTGGGTGCATGTTTATGTTCTTGGCAAAAAAAGAAACCTTGGTGACTAGTTGATTGACAGCTAAAAGTGAGAGGGAGATGGCGAGAAAGAGAGCCAGCAGGCGCGTAAACAGGTGCAACATCAGATATACGGAGAGGAAAAACGGAACAAGAGCAAACGTGGAATTAGAGAAAAAAAACACACAGAGTTCAGTGCTTTTTTTAAAAAAGTTTGTGCAAGAGTAAAAAATAGGCGTCAGATTTTGGGGGGAAAACAGAGATGCAGAAGGAGGAGGAGAGAGTGATGAAGAGTATAGGAGGGATGGATGAAATATTGTGACGTGTCGTGCTGGGTTACAGGTGTGTGTGTGTGTGTGTGTGTGTCAGGGAGTCGTAGGGGAGAAAATGAAGGGAGAGATGAAAAAAAGAGGAGTGAGGAATAATTAGGCCTACCCCCGGCAGAGGAGCGTGGCAGGTGAGGGGACAGACGGAGGGAAAGCGAGGGGAGAAAGATTGATCGGTGGCGGGGAGATGAAGAAGCTAAGGGTTGAAGGCAAGGACGTGGTGACATAGCAGGGGGAAAGGGAGGAAGAAAAGGAGAAGGCTAAGGCATGACTGAAGCGATGGCAGGCTCAGCGTGAGAGAACGAGTGAAGAAAGGAGAGGAGGGCAGCCTGCAGGACAGAGGTTTAAAAGTGAGAGGAGGAGAAGGTGACAGAGATAGACGCAGAGCATGAAAATGGCCTTTGTCATCTCTTCTCAAACACAGAGACAAAAGGAGCGGGAGCTGCTTCTTCTAGCATCTCTTAGATGACAATAGCTATTTGTCTCCTCATCAGAGAGCGCAGAGGAGAGCGAAGACAGTACAGAACACAGTGTTCTTCATGGCACTTCTCATCTCCGTCCTCCTCACACAAGCTTCTTTCCCCATATCTCTCTGCCCAAACACCCTGTAGATTCTCTGTATAAGGGCTGTGCAATTAAATCGGCATTTTAATCACGATTACCATTTCGGCTCCTAACGATTACAAAAACAGAATAATCGTGAAAACCGATCATTTTGCACATTGGGTTTTGCAAGTTATTTTGTCTTATGTTCCGAATAAAAAAAAGGGAAAAGAATGAAGGGATAGTTGAAGTTGAATAAATGGAGCGTATTTCCAAAAGACAACGAGTAATCGTGTTAAATAACCGTGATTTCAACTGAGCAAAAATAATGGTGATTATGATTTTTTTTTCCATCATCGAGCAGCCCTAATCTGTATGCCATGGATCTAAATCTGGAGGGGGAGGTTTGGGGTCAGAGGTTAAGGGTCATGCTTGAGTGCTGATGGTGCATCCTGCCAGACAAAGCAGATTAACACACAGGGCGAGCAGTGGTATGTCACCCCTAACCCCCCCCCCCCAGCTTTTTCCAAAGCCTCGGTCTCATTGGGTGAGATAGTATCATATGTTGCAGGTTGCACCAATGAGAGGTCAAGGCCTCGATTGTGTGTGCGGTCAGCGGTCAAACCACTCCGTACCACGGGCGCTGATGTCACCACCGAGTTAGTATTCATAGCCAACAAATTGCGGATAAACACTGCGGGCGTCATCTGGTTTTTGGTTTGTTCTGTGCATTCTTCCTCATTTCAGGTTGGCCATTTAGTGGCAAGGTTATTCTAGTTTTGAATTTTCAATTTGTTTTTTTTTTTAAGTTAGTTTTGACCTTTCAATTAGATTTCAGTTTAGTTTTAGTCAGTTTTCAAAGTGTTTAAATTCAGATTTAGTTTTACAGAAAGACTTAGTTTCTTTTGTATTTAGTTGTAGTTTTAGTCTGTTTTGTTAGGGCTAGGTATTATCTCTCAGAAGTATGTAGAACTGTATTGAAATGGCCATGATGTTTAAAGTGCTCACATTATGCTTTTTCCCTTTCCTTTAGTGTGTTAGATATCTTTTTTGTGCATGTTATAGGTTTACAAAGTGAAAAAGCCCAAAGTCCACCCCAAAGGGACTTACCATCTCCAACAGAAAACACTGTTCACAAACTGCTCCAAACAGCTCTATTGTAGTCCAGCCTTTACTTCAGTGATGAACGCGCGTCACTTTGTAACACACGTTATAATGCTCGCCTAGCTGCTAGCATGGCACACCCTCATACTCTGCTTCTGACTGGCTAGTAGTCCTTACCTAGCTAGGAACAGAAGTGAGATGTCTCACTCTGTAGCTAAAACAGAGAGCTCAACAAACGGGGTGAAAAGAGGAGCTGCAGCAATGTGCAGTACAACTAAAATATTGTGTTCTTTGAAAATTAAACCATGTAAACCTATTCTGGTACAACCTCTAAATACAATTATGAACCTGAAAATGATCATAATATGAGCACTTTAAGGTTTAATCTTTGCGCTACTTCAGTGTCCCATGTGAAGCAATTGCAGGACAGCGCATTCTCCTAGAATGTCAATGTCAACTCTTTTTGTAAAAAAAACTGAAATTATTTGCATATTTATTTTATTGTATTAGCTATTAGTAATATAGTTTCAGTTTAGTTTTAGTTTTTCTTGAAGGCTTTAGTTTGCATTTAGTTTTAGTTTACTAAAATATTTTCACTGCTTATTTTTCTGTTTTAGTTTACTATAATAACCCTGTTTAATGGATACTGCCATTAAAATACACATGGTATCAAAATACACATTCATATTCTTATCCCAAGTGAACCTTTAGCTGGTGCCATGCTCCACTCACTGATCTATAAGATCAACTCAATTCTGTCTCTAAACTCAATAGGAATCAGAACAGTTTTATCTGGACAGTGTTTAACTCTAAATTAATTTCATTTAGTCTTCTAGTCTGAACCCGCTCTGGCAGGAAATTAGAGATAAGATTAATATGCAAACTCAATTTATGCTATGGGCTTGGATAATGTAATATTTATCTTCTCAGGGGGAAATGGCCTTGCCAACCTGGGATCTCCACTTCAAGGATAGTTTCTCTAACAACAAGCACTCAATGTTGCTCCGCAGAAATGTTATAATATATGAGTAGGGTTGCAACTAAGGATTATTCCAGAAGGAATATTAACATTCAGTCTATAAAATGTAAACAATTTGCAATATCTCAGAGCCCAAGGTGATGTCTTGAGATTGCTTGTCTTGACTGAACAATAGTCCAAAACCCCAAAGAGAATACATTTACAGTGACAAAAAAGAGAGGAAATCCTCACATTGGAGAAGCTGAAACCAGCAAATATGCATATGGAATTAGCTTTTTGTTTTCATTTTATGTTTTTGAATATTTTGGAAGAAAATGTAATGCCTTTTATTTCAAAACTGGGTCATTAAACCTTGTCTTATAGAACGGAGAATATTTAAACCACTTTCCAGTTAAATTATTAAATTATTATTATTATTATTATTATTATTATTATTATTATTATTATTATTATTAATTTTATGTATCTTAAAAACAAGAAAGGTCATTGCACTGCAATTCAAGAAAAATTAGACTTGATTTAAAAAAAAAAGTGAAACAAATTTATTTCTATTGGAAACCATTTAAAACGATCTTGCTGCACCGACAGTTTTACATTTGTTCAAAAGTCAGACTTAAAAGGAGTTGATAAGGAGTTTGTCTGTAGTGTAAAAAAAAAAATACAGCCTGAGAAAGAATGTACAACAACAACAGAGTGGTCTTGATGTCCTTCACTCCACTGTGATCTGTGTGTGAGGTCTTCCTCCTGATCTGGCATCAGTGGGCCACTCTGCCAGTGTGTTTAGAAGTGTTAAATGCCCCCCTGACCTGCTGCAGTCTGTTATTAGGCCTACCGACTGCCAGGCCTGCTAACTCATACTGGCATCAATGCCCACTCCTGGCCACACACACACACACACACACACACACACACACACAGGACGGGCACTCAGCAGAGGGTGACTATAGCCAGTGATCCTCCTCCTTCCGCCTTATCAGAGAGTTGCGTTCCGCCTTAGCCATGCATACTGTACAGTCATTAATCATGATTCTCATTAATTATCTATGCACCCGGCTGGCTAATTAACACATCAGCTCAAGCAGAACTAATGCTGCATGCTAGTTCACCGCCCACTCACACCCAACACAACACGCACGCACAACACAACACAACACGCACACACACACACGCACACACGCACACACACACACACACACACACACACACACAGTTTCTCCCAGACTTCAGTCCCTGTCAGCTGCGAGGACGAAACGGACATGTGAGAAAAAGGCTTTAATATGATAATACAGTCGAAGGAGGATATTAGGTAAACTACCAGCTGCAGATTAAAGGAACATTCTGATATATATTATCAGTCTGTGATGTTTAATGTCTTGTGTTGTAATTTATGTCATTGTTGAACCCATTTTTGCTCTTCCTGTCGTGTCAACATAAGTCAGCAGCTTGCTATGGAATGTATTTAGACAGCTCCTAATGAATGGCCATAAATCTGTATCTGTCACTATCTGCAGGTGAAAGCAGGAACACTAGCATTACAAAAGCATAGGCTGAATGAAAACACTCAACCTGGTTTTCTCTTTTACAGCTGATGTTATACTGTATGCTGTGCTACTATGATATCGAATGCATAAAGGCCAAATGTCACCAGCATTTAAAAGGTCAAATTCACTTGAGTTCAATGCAGAGAAAACTACTGTGCGTCATCCTCCACTTCTAAATAACGCTGCTCTGCTGGTGTATGAACTGCTTCACAAAAGAGGTATGCCCATTATGAGACAATCCCTTAAATAAACTTAGTATCATTATTGGCCCAGCTAGCTTGAAGCACTATTGTAAATGACTAGAGTTAACATGTTCCTGGCTGCCTAGCATGGTAGCGGTTAGCCAAGTTTGCCAACTCTCACGCCACCTGCTCTCAGGCTCTGTGTCACATTCTCACACTGCCTGGCCAAATGTCATACCCGATAAAAGGAAGCCTTGAAGCCACTCATTCATGCAGAAATACACACATTTCAGCACCACTATCTGTTGATAAGCATTATAGAGAGTGCTGGTCACATCCTGAGCTTCATCAGAGCCATTGGGACATTTTAATTTGAAAACATTTGTCATATCAAGTTTATTATTACATGAATGTTGCCGTTTTGCTGCTTAAATTCAAAATCCCACAGTATTTGCAGTAGTGGCATCATTGCTGTTCCCATTGACAGGACATGTCATTGTACAATAAGTTACTATAGGTGGATAAACCATTATGGGCAGCCTTTTCATTGTTTGGAAAATCAGAAATTCCACCAATAAAAAGACTTTGTCAACAACAAAGAGCATAGTTGGGGTGATGTATATTCATTATTTGGGGTTTTATTGTGTTGTAGGACTTCATGCTTTTTTCCCCAACAGGCCATCTATTTAGCATTTCAGCACAAATCTAAATGCCTCCCATGTGGTGTTTGCAGTGTGCATAAGCTCCTGTATCCAGAGGTTTATGCACTAAAAAACTAAAAAAGTTGCCAACATCTCTGCACTAATATTACTAAGATATTTATACCTATTTTCTTTAACAATTTCTGAGGTTTCCAATGATAGATCCACAAGTAATACACTACATTTCCCATTAGAGATCCCTTACTAAAAGGAGCCCATATAAAAGGAAGATGTGAGAAGAGGGACAGACAGTAAATAACATCTCAGTGTGTAGACACTGCAGTAATTGAACTGGATGAATTGGGAACACCTTCAGCCTTTACTCGGTGGAAAGTTCAGGCTTTGACCGCCAGGGCCAGATTTTTATTTGGTCATTCAGAGTACAGTTGAGGTGCCACATCCTGCTAGAATATCTGGCCACTCCATGTGGTTTATATGCTGGTCCAGCTTCTATAGTATTTACTCCCTTTAATCTCCCATGAGGCCTTGGGCTAGAGTGAGATATGTGCCCGGGGGTAAAACGGAGGGTAATTCACACTCAGACATGGAATTATAATGTTTCCATGCATGAAGCCTCTGAATAATTTACAGCTTTCAATGGCTTAACATTACTCATCTCACACACACACACACACACACACACACACACGGAACCACCCAGGCTGTGGTGCAGATTTAGTCATCGCCCCGCCTCACCAATCTCTCAGTGGTGCATCACTAAATACAGCCCCCCTCATCTCATTCTTTCTGACAGCATGTGCAGCATATAATTATGTCCCCCCTGAAACCATGGCAGTAATCTCACACACTTGTCTGGCCATTATTATGGCGGCTCTGGCTTCTCTCTGCCCACAGCCTGCCTTTCCTCAACCTCTTTCATCCCGCACTTGTTCTTTCAGCTGAGCTCTGATATACAGTATACTCTCTCTCTCTCTCTGGGCCAAAAGCCTGAATGAGAGGACGAGTGAGACAGAGAGAAAGAGACGCTCTGACATTAACGAGATTGCTCGTTAAGAAAGGAGGGCGGGGGAGCAGGAGAGAGGAAGGGAGGTGGAAAATGGAGTGGCTGTAATTGGGAGGTTTTTGAAAAGAATTGGTTTTCCATCCTGGGCCTGTCTGAAAGTGTGTGCAAAGCAGATACAGAGGGGACTAAATATAAGGTGAGAGAATGACTTGTTGGATTTCTCAAGAGGTGCTAAAGGTCAGACCCACCTATCAATCAGATTCATACAAAGGGCCTGCCCCCCCCCGCTCCTCTCACCAGCTCCCTCCATCTCTCTTCAGAGACAAATAAACACTTTACAGTAACAGGCTGCTGGAGACTATTTCCTCCCAGAGCTTGTAGCTGCTGCACTGTCAGCAGGCCCAGTACAGAAATGCATTTCAATGGCATTTTACTTCTTGTTGGGCAGGGAGGCTAGAAAGCTGCTTCACAACACCAGACACATCCTGCCGAGACAGCTTGGCTTATAGCAACATAAAGAAGCGTCGACCTCTCCCTGCATGGGGATATATTTACTCTTTCTCCAAAATTTTAAGCCTCAGGAGTGATGTACACTACCTTTTGTAGTTTTAGATTTTTTTTTTAAGGATTGAACTTCTCTTGAAACTTTTTCAGCTCATAAAACTTGCTAATAGAAAATCAGAGATATCGTAGTGTCTGAATGAGCGAGCCTTCCCAAATATGCCCGTGTGTGGCTGAAAGCGTTGGGCTTTGCATTTCTTAATGTGCAAATATGTGCCATATATGTGCGTGTGTGTGTGTGTGTGTGTGTGTGTGTGTGTGTGTGTGTGTGTAAGTCGGTGTAATCCCTCGCTATGGGACGCCCTCCTTTCTTCCCGTGCCAGATGAGAAGATATTCTGCCAAATTCGACGGGCAAGTGGGCTGCCAACTGCGAACATACACTCTCAACCGCACACCGAAATCATACACTGGCACGTGACGCATGCATATAGGACAAAGAGCTGCGTGTGTGTGTGTGTGTGTGTGTGTGTGTGTGTGTGTGTGTGTGTGTGTGTGTGTGTGTGTGTGTGTGTGTGCAGAAACAGACACAAACTCAATCTTGGCTGGGTGTGGGCAGGTTTATTCTAGTCTATAGGTCTGGAAGAAATATTCGGAGGATTAGGGAGAGAGCCCACAGAGAGGTAGATGAGAGGAACTACGGGAGGGATGGAAGGATGGAGATGAAGGGGGAAAAAAAGAGTTAAAGTAAACTCAGGATAGCAAAGAAAAGATAGACAGAAGTTAGATGGAGGCATGATGACGCTGGAATAAAAGCAGGCCAAGCCGGTGCTATGAAACAGTTAACTCCATGGTTTATACAGAGGGATGGATTATCTCTACCTCTCTATCACCCCCCCACCCGCTCTCCCATATCTCCATTGTGTGTCACTATAGAGCTCTATGGAAGCAGCGGTGTGGGGGGGGGGGGATTGAAAGAAATTCCCTCTTTCTCTAGCTAAATTAATAATATGAAGCTCTCTATCCCTCTCAGCCTGCCTTATCCCTTTATTCGCCCCCCTTCTCCGCTTTATCTCAGAGTATTCCTTGATTCTATTATTCCCTTGGCTGTGTGTGTGTGTGTGTGTGTGTGTGTGTGTGTGTGTGTGTTCAAAGCAAGCTTGACAGGCTGCACACCGAACTGAGCATGAGAAGTTTTTTGCTGGAGAGAGACTGCAGGGTATGAAAGAGAAAAAGAGTGAGAAATGGCGAGAGGGAGAGAAGATGGGAGAAAGATGTGGGGAGGGAGAAAAGAAGTGAGAGAGAAAGTGACGTGCAAAGGCGGAGGTGTGAGAGGAGACCAAATAGATCAGAGTCACAATTTCTAATAAGAGGTATGACACATTCTTATCTTTTAACTTTCTTTTTCTTTTTTGGTTCTTAACCCTCTATCCCCACTCTTTTTTCCACCTTTGCTCCCTCCCTCCTTCCCTCTTTCTCTCTCATTTCACCTCTTCTCTGTCTTTGCTCTTCATCATTGCTTGAACTGGGAAACAAGCTGCCAGTATTACTCTCAGCATGCATGGACACAAATTATGTGCAGGAATTGTTTATTTGAGGGTATAAAATTACTAATTCATACTGCAAAACACTAGTAGAACTTAATGTGCACAAATGACCTGTTGGGCTCTGTGCATACTGTGTATGGCCAGAGGATTTTGGAGGCACTAGCAGAAATCTAAGCTCTTATCCAGCAGCTTTCTGACTCAACCAGCCTTCATATTGTCCCACACACTTCCTCTCACCTCTCACCTCTCTCGGCTTGTTTGAGGAGGAAACAAGCCGCTTATATTGTTTTTCCACAGGCCCAGGTAAGCCCACTTTAATTGTGTGCTGCTGCTGCTGCTTCGCATTAAAAGTTTTACACCGGAGAACCAGCGCTGTAGAGTAAGCTCAGGCTACACCACACATATTCTGGGATAAGAGAAAAAAAAAAAGAAAAACGCCCCGGGTTGTTTGCATTTTTTTAAACCAATCACAATCGTCTTGGGCGGCGCTAAGCTCCAGACACAGTGACGGTGGCTCTGCAAAATAGTCTAGAAGAAAAATTTTAGAGGAAAATGTAAACCCCGCAAAAGAAAACGCGATGTACAATAATAAATGAAGTCAGCTGCTCACGCAATACAGTAATGTGAGCTACTTAAATTAGCTGGATACATGGTTAAACCTCATTTGCTTTTACCAGTGTATCGCCGTGTGTACTATGTCCACATCAATCCCTACCAATCTGTCCCAAAACGTCCCAGTTAGAGAGGAAATGCCATAAACATATTCTTTGTAAATCTTTACAATCATTCCCTGAAAGAACCAAGCAGGCCTGCCTTGTTGCACAATCCAAATTTTCTTCAAAATTTGCCATTTTCAGCGTGTAGCTTGCTAGCTCGAAGTTTGTTGTTGTTTCCTGAAGTGAACAGAGTTCAAGAACGGCAACACACACCAAGCGGAAGGTGAGGGACACGTGGCTCACGCGCCGGATGTCAGGCAATTATCCTGGAAATGTACTTCCGTTGACCCAGACTACATCTATAGTGAATGCAGTGTAGTATTTGTTCTGCAGTTAGCTTCATTAGCAATGCTATTCCTGAATAAAATAAGCTTTACACAAGATGATGTGGACATATTAATCTATTTGGTCAGCAGATCAGTTTTCAATATCGCAGACACCTCATGTCATCAAGTTGGTGACTTTTTCTCACCTTGTCGTGCTGTGCAGGGTAATAAATACTCACACATGGCATGGTATGGTATAAACGACTCGCATTTGCTCACAACTCAGCTGGGTACAGCCAACCATAATGGGAAATGGCATTACAGCAACAGCACTATGCCTACATTCATCCATTAGAAAGTGGAGGTCTTTGCTGAAAAGTTATGGTACTCAAGCCAGTAGCCCAATTGAAGCACTGCTCCTCACCCTATTTTTCCCTTTCCCCCCACTTCTCTCTCTCTCTCTTCTCATTTCTCTCCCTGCCTGCGCCTCTGCCAGTAGATGTCTTTAATCAGCGCGTCAATCAGAGTGCGACGCGCGTAAGAGAATGAAGCTTAATCCAATATAAGATACACAAGATAATACAGCTGTTAAAACCATCAGCCGCCTGCTAGATAACAACCCTGTCACATCTCCCATCTCCCTCACTTTCACTCCTCGTCGTTGACGAAATCTCGCCTTCTTAATGGTGAAATAACTGGTTGTTAAATGTCAGCGTCTCTCCATCAGTTTTTTAATTGAAGTCTCTTTGCGTCGTAGTCTCCTTCGGGGTTATTATTGTTAACAAGAAGTCTAAATCTAGCCATGAAAAACACTGTTGGATTAACTGAAATTTTAAATTAAATTGAATCTAAAAAGTAAATCTAATCTTGCCCGTGACGACATTTAACAAAATAACTTATTTTGTTGTTGCCAGAATACAGAGAACATCTAATAACTGATCACTGATGCCAAAGAAAATTACTTTTTGCAATCAGAAATACCTTTCAAATCATACATAAACCTTTAAGATACATACCAAGTGACTCGAAAAAAACAAAATGCAAAACACAGAACTTCAATTAAAAGTTGCTGTTAAACAGCAAAAACCTTGACCCTTCAATCTCTTTCACTGCTAAACTAGAAAGATAAATCTTCTTTTCTCTGATGCAGGGTTAGCAGTGAGTGAGAATATTTATCGGATTGGGGGCAGATTAACCAGTTCATGTGACCTACTGGCCAAACTGGTCAGATTATCAGTGAAAACACAAACGAGGAAAGATGGAGGGTAAAGTTAAAAACAAAAAGGAGACACCACAGGTGGGCCAACCGGTTAAAGGTGAAGAGTGAAAGCTCGTCAGCACACTGGCAGACGTTTAAACTAAACAGACGTTTAACAGACAGATAGACGGAGAGATAGCCGGTGAGGAAAACACAGGGAATTAATGGAGGGTGACTGCTGGAGGAGGGGCTTCTGTCACCACCTGAAGCAGCCGGTGGAAGCAGTGGTTGGCTTTAAAACAGCATGGTTAAGGACGGGGAGATAAGATAGGACTGCAAGCTATTCATCAAATTCATAGGAGACGTGACATTTAGCCAGACGACAGCTTGCTGCATGTGAGTTCTGAGGGTGCACAGGCCACAAAAAAAGGACGGAAAGTTAAAAAAATCAGGTGTGAATCAAGTCTTGTATGCTGAAAAGTATACTGCTGTTTTGTATCTAATTCTGCATTCAGATATGCATCTTCAGGAATGCTTACATGTTTCGTGACAATTTTTAATAAATTATGAGAATTAGCTGATTATTTAGCACGTGTGCTCATCTCTGCTCATTTTTCTAGCTCTTTCATTTTGCGTAGGTGCAGTGCTGATTTCCTCAGTCAGTATAGGGGGACACCTGTCACCTCCTAAAAACACACACAGACACACACAATCACACAAACACCTGTCTCTTGTCTAGGTGAGGCATAACGCATGGGTGGGACGAAGAGATAGAGAAAGAGCGAGACGGGCTTTGGAGAGAGAGAAACGGGGCTTACGGAGGACAGAGGGAGGACGGATGGAAAGCTCGGGAGAAAGACGCACTTTGTTGTGAAAGGACAGTGGACAAGGGGACTGACGGGCAGGTTTGAAGGTGGGATGCAAGAGATGGCCTGGGAGAAAGAGTAAGGAATGAATGGACAGAACAAGAGAGGGGGAAAAGGCAATGGGATGAGAAAAAGAGAGGGGTGAGGGAGAGGAGGGAGGGTCCGTGGGTTCATAATCCCCTTACAGACAGCTTTGTTGAGTGATTGACAGCCCAGCACGCCGCGTTAGAGCCCGAACACACGGAGGCCGCTGTGGCTGGAGGGATTATCTCTCCCCTGGTTTACAACCCCCCCCCCCCCCCCCACACACACACACACACACCACCACCACCACCTCATCACAACCTCATCACACTCGATAGGGTCAAGTGGTACAGGCCAGTTTCTGTTGTTTCCACGCTCTCTTTTCATGCTCGCACAGAAACCTTGCTTTGTCTCACATGATTGTGTTGTTTTGCAAATAATGCTTATTGCTGCGATGGAGGGGCGGGGGGAGGGAAGGGGGTGTACACAAACCCACGCAGGGCATGTACACAAGTGCACGCACCCACGCATGACGCATGCCTGACATCCACACAATCCCACTTGCGCGCACACACACACACAGACACACACAGACACACACACAGACACACACACAGACACACCACTATTCAGCATGCAAGAGCATCATGAGGCTACCGAAGCACTTAAACAAGACCTTGAGTGAATTCTTTTGTTCTAGCTAAGTACCACCATAATAGAGTTAGCTCGCCCGTCACAGGAGCGATTACATTTAAGAGGAAACATAAGGAGAAAGCAAAGGTTTTGATTAAAAAAGAGATAACATAAAAAAAAACAAAAAAAAAACAGTTGAATTACAGTACTTAAGCATGATAGCGGCTTGGTTTAGCCGCTCAGAAGCAGCTATGTTAAGGCTTTGAGCAATCAGATAATAATTGAGAAACCAGAGTACACACCTCAGAGACTGAACATGTTGCAGTGCTCAGCTGTGCACACACACGCCACACACATATATACAACGGCCACCCAGGACTGAGGCTCCAGATGGGCTCAGCCTAACTGGGACCAGTACCTTTACTGAAACACACAAAATGGAGAACCAAATACAAACCCCACAGCAGCTGTGTGTGTGTTAGCTTGCAAGGACGCAACACCATACAGCCAGAGAGTTTATCAGTGCCACATAATGGAAATAAGCATCACATTTGCATGCACACACACATCCACGCACAAGGTACAGGAGTGCACAATGACCCACAGTCGTGCCATCCATCCATCAACTGAAAACCAAAGAACACAAGAGAGGGACTGTCGAAAAGGAAGGCTTTTGTCTCCCCCCCGCCCCCCCGCCCCGCACACCAGTATTCTTCTGGCTTGATTTTCTTTGTAGGGAAGTAGGGAGAGAGGGAAGAAAGAAAGGAAGGATGAAAGAAAGGAGGGTGCTCCATCTGTTTTTTCCCCTCCCCTCCTGTGGCTCGGGCCCTGCAATACAGCTGCACTCTGATGGAGAGCAAGACTGATAAAGAATAAGGAAGACAGAGAGATTTTTGGAAGGGAGGTTAGAGGACGGGATAGCTAATGAGGGAATGGCTTCCTGATTTCCAGAGAATTTTGAGGGAGTGGTATATCTGCTCATGCATGTACGTGTGTGTGTGTGTGTGTGTGTGTGTGTGTGTGTGTGTGTGTGTGTGTGTGTGTGTGTGTGTGTGTGTGTGTGTGTGTAGGCCGAGCTCTGGCTCACAGTCCCTCCCAAATGACTTCGACACCACAGTGATAGGCAATCATGATTATTCATCCTGTCTTCACTACAGAGGACCTATTTACTGCTGAACAGTGACAAGCCAATGAGGAGAAACAGAGACTATACATCAAAAACCACCCACCAAGAAGAAGAGAGACAAAAAAGGACAAAAGAAAAAAAAAAGGAAAAGATGAAAGCAATTTCAAAAAATAAAAAGAAGGGAATACATTTCAGTGTCTGCCAACTAGCTGTAACATGATAACGGCTTGGATATTTAGAGAGGGAAATGTACATTGGTGGTGGCGAGGCAGCCAGCAAGAGGGAAAGTGAAAGAAAAGACAAAAGAAATGAAGGGTGGATTAGTGCGGAGAAGTGGACTGGTTTGACAGACGACGAGAGGGGAAAGAGTGCGTGTGGGAGAGTGTGAAGCCGTAGGGCCAAGTGTGTGTGAGGGCTTTCAGTGGAAGCGCTGGAGAAGGGAGGAGGGGGGGGGGGGGTCTTTTGTTCACAGGGAGCAGAGGGAGGAGGATGAAGTGAAGGAGGGAGAGTGAGAGAGTAGAGAAGGAGGAGTAGAAGGAAGGAAGGAGTGAGGGACATTCTACGGAGAGAGGGTG
Source organism: Sander lucioperca (assembly GCF_008315115.2). Classification (NCBI taxonomy): domain Eukaryota; kingdom Metazoa; phylum Chordata; class Actinopteri; order Perciformes; family Percidae; genus Sander; species Sander lucioperca. The sequence goes on from NC_050181.1 coordinate 28,533,533, forward strand.
GGGGTGTACCTCTGAAGAAACTCAACCCCTCCACTTGGACTTTTTCCAGCGCAGAGCAATAACATTATTCATCTGTGCATGCATGAGGATGTGTGTGTGTATATACAAGCCTTCCACTGTGTGCATGCATGCCTGCCAGTGAATACGAATGCTGGTGTGTGTTAACGCTGGCTGCAAGACATGAGGACAAAAGGCAAGAAAGAGACAGAGAGAGAGAGAGAGAGAGAGAGAGAGAGAGAGAGAGAGAGAGAGAGAGAGAGAGAGAGAGAGACAGAAAGAAAGAAAGAAAGAAAGAAAGAAAGAAAGAGCAAAGGAGGGTGAAACCGCTAAAAAGCAGCTCTGTCTGCTTCAAGCGCACACTGAGTCGTGTATTATAGCCAGTGCCGGGGTATCAGATTATGGCATGTGGACGGGGCAACAAAAAATCCACTTCACCGCTCTTTCTATACAACATGGATCTTGTTAGAGTTACTTGTCCTAGACAACAAAGCACTGCGCTGCACTACATACATACTGCAAAGAAACAACCATTTGGAGGCAGTCAGCTAGTCTACTTTCATGCTTGGCCTTAAATCATCGCTTCAAGTTGAAATACTTTTATCAGCTAAATGTCCGCGTTTCAGGAAGTGGGCGGAACAGCCTTGTTTTAGTTTGACAACCATGCATTTTGGAGTTTATGCAATGCAGGTTTGAGAGAGGTTCAGAAACCCAGGAGGCAAAATATTCTCAGTCCAATGAGTGTACAATAACAATGTAAACAATGTAACCCAACTGTTGCCAAAGTGAGACTATACAGGACATTAACAATAAAGATATATATAAGCATATGAAAGTAGAGCATGCTTTACTCAACATTTAATAAAGACTCAAACAAATTGTCATTTTTACATTGCTGTCTGGATAAAACAAACAGAGAATGTGTTAATTACTGAGGTTTAAGGGTGCTGGTAGATGGATTTTTAAATTCCGAAGAGAGCCAGGCTAAATGTTTCCCTCTGCTTCTAGTCTTCATGCTAAGCTAAGATAATTGCCTTCTGGTTCCAGCTCCATACTTTGCAAGAAAGCAAATAGAGAGGCAAAGTCCCTCCCCTTCGCGTGGACCACCACCAATCCTATTTTGGAAAAAAATATGTACGCAGTAATTTTTTGATCCCATTTGATTTGTGCCATGAATTACATGTATAATGTTCGTCATTTTAAAAGATAATTTTGCAAGTCAAGAAAGTCACTCTCGCTGAGGCTACGATGCCTGTGTTTCCTACCAGGATGTACACACACGAGCAACAGGTCCCGCTTGTTCTTTCTCTTCTAATGGCCAGACTTAGTGATTTTTACCTCTTTTAATACTTTTTCCATTGTTCTGAAAGTGATGGTGACGACCATGTTGGTGTTGGTGGTGTTGCAAAATGATCTTTTAAATTGACAAACGTGTAAATCAAGGCATGATGCAGGACAAAAAATTATTTGTCTCTTGCCGTTGACTACCATACATGTTTTCTGAAAAAAAGATCCCATGGGGGACAGAGGATGGGGAGGGACTTAGCCTCTCAATAAGCAAATTACCCTAAATGTTAAACTGTTCCTTTAAGAGATATACTATTGTTGCTTTTCACCATTTCTTTTCTCTTCTCAACATCAGTGAAACATGCCAGCAGGAAACCTTTAGACAAAAGTCTCCTGTGCTCAACCACAAGTAAGAAGTTTTCAAATGGCAAAAGCATTTTAAACAGAAACACGTGCTTCTTTCCATATCTGAATGTGATCTCTACACACTGAAATACACGGACGACTTCCAGTGACCGCTAAGCTACCCCACATGAAGCCCAAACCTTTTACATCCAAAAGAATTCATCTTAATCTTACATTTCCATCTTAATCGTGCATTCTTAATGTCAATCCTACTTAAATTATATTCAATGCAGAACCCAGGAAATGGAGCATGATTTTTTTTTTTCTTCCCCAGCTAGCCAAGGTCAGTTTCCCCACAGACTGTAACAACGATGGGCTAATGCCAAAGCCAGATGGACTACGCTCACTGTACGGTCTTTACCTCCTAATTAGAACTATGCTTATGTTCTCACACACACACACACACACACACACACACACACACACACACACAAAAAGCATGAAGCCTGGGAAAATAATCAAGGTGCTGGGCGTTAGTATTGGAAAATATTACAAGAGATCTGAGGTAGAGAACTAGGCCTGTGCTCATATGGGGTAATAACTGTTTGTTTATTAGTGAGCCAAGTTTCAAGATGATTGGCCATTAAAACAGCAGGGGCAGAGCAGGACAAGGTTCTCTACCAAAGCCTCTTAACATGAGGATCATCTCTGACCCATTGTAAGTCAATGGGTAAAGATTATCTTAAGGCTAAGATGCTTTGGAGTAACAGGTCTCCACATCTCCCACACAGGAGACCAAACATCCACTGCAACAGCCAGAGGATCCACACCCCCTCCAACCACCCCCAACACAAATAAAATCCATGTATTGTTTTGTAGTTGAGCAGCGAATAGTTGCTCTGCTTTGTTAGCAGGCTCCTTGCAGGCAGAGTGATTCATCTCTGCTTACTTTTACTCTGTGTGTTTCTGCGAATCTCTGAATAACATCTCCTAATGCCAAAAATATAAATGTAAAATGAGATATTTTAAAGGCAAACGCCACCTGACTGTATCCACTTCATCACTTCCAAAAGCAGCTATCGGCTGTGTGCCTCGCATTTCTAGGACCATTTCGTCGTTTCCTTGTGTATTTTTTGTTATTCCCGACATTACTTTGTGAGATTGCGTTCCACCTCAGCTACAATGGAGTAGTATTAAAAGGAAAGCATCTCGGCAAACGTCAGGTTTCGCAGAATCAAAAAGTGAGGACTCCTTGACTCACCAACAATCACACAGGATCAAAGCCGAGGCAGAGACACCATTTGACTGTAGCCTCAATAGACCGGAATAAAAGCTGACTTTTGAATAAGACTCTTTATACTGTCTGAGAAATACTCGGGTGTCTTGCATTGCACTGTATTATCCCTTTTTTTTCTTCCTACACACAACACAGATATGAAATAAATGTAAATTGCAACACTTCATCCTGAAGTGCAATCAACTTTAAATATTGATTACACAGTGGAACAGTAGAGCTGTCTTTTAAAAGGGAATTGATATAGCTTTTGGCAAATTAAGTCTATCAACACATTGTTCTGCTATGAGGCATTTGGCATTATTTCTGCCTCCGTTAGTCCTGCAAACTGCGTGTGAAGCACAATGTGTATTCGCAGCATCTCAGCTCATCACGTGAACTGTAGTAAATACAGAGAGGGGAAACAGCTGCCAGTCTCTTAATCGCTCCACGCTAAGGTGATCAAAGAGCTCATTCTGCCCCAAAACTCAATGAATTCCTTTAAAGCTTACCAGGTTTCATGCTGGACTACACAGGGATAAATATTATGGGACGTGTCAGCAATGAGGAACGAGGGGCCGTCCTGCTTGTATGCGAGCAGGAAGCAGCTAGTCATGGTGGTGACCTATAGATCATCAGTCACTCTCCCTGTCTGGGCTGTGTCACATCAAGCCTGTACCATTGTCAAACCCGGCCCGCGCTCCCCAACCATCCATCGCTCTCCTAGCTCGCCTTCCCTCTCTGGCGTTCATGCTTTTTGTTTCCTCCTCTGACCCTTCTCTCCTCTATCTTTCCCTCATCTCACCCTGACAACACCCACTTCTTCTACTTCTGCCCTCTTGCTCATATCAGTCGAAGATGTTTGCCAAAAACTTCAGCTGTGACAAGGCACAGCTGTCCCCGACAGCAAACCCCCTCATTTGTCTCTCTTGTGTAGAAACGCTCTGTCTCTCTCTTTAACATTCAGTTACGAAACCATTTTGGGCCGGCGTCCAATCAAAGCGCCACGGTGACGTCCACTGGCAAGACGGCTAAAGGAGAGTGATGGAGTTTGAGTGCTGGTGAAAGTGACGGGGCTGAAACTGGAATAAACTCTGGCTGCTAAAAGACGTGACTGGGAGAGAAGAGGACAAAACATTTGTCTTTTGTTTTGCATTTCACAACTTCTGCATAGCCATGTGTAGGGCTATGCAAAAGAGGACTCCACCTTGTTGTTGCTTTAGGGGAAAGCAGGTGTGAAAAGTGCGGATAATGCAGGTTGCTGCACTAGAATCGAGACATTTTCAACTTTAATTGGGGAAAATACTTGAAACAAGCTGAATTTTTATTGGAAACAGGCTGGAATTTTTTTTATTACAGTGGCAGAATTTGGCCAGCAAATAAGGCTTTACGACTCAATTACAGACAGTTTTTGCAGTGCAAGTGCACATGGCATGCATCGGAACGGCTTGGAGAGATCCTGCTAACACACAATTTAGTATTCATGGCTCAAACACACATACCAGCACATCCTCTGTTTCAACCAGAATCAACACACACACACACACAAACACACACACACATACACACACACACACAAAATGACAAGAGCATCAACTCCCTCCCACTGCTATCCTGTTTATCTGGAATGATGCCCAAGCCACAGTAGCTGCTGCAATGCGAGCGCAGCCCAATGTTGTGGAGATGAGCAGGGCAGCAGCAGAGCTGGGAGCCTCGTGATACTGAGCATAAACAAAGCTGAAGAGTGAGGAGGGGCGGATAGAGGGATAGCAGGAGAGGAGGAAGAGGAAAGGTCTGGAACTACGAGACTGGAACGTGAGCAAAAGAAAAGCTAGAGAAGGTGATGAGCAGTGTGTCCAAGGTTGCCTCTACATTGCACACCCGTCTGGCCTAACACACACACAGGCTTCTCATCACACTGGTCTGCTTCTCTGTGTCACCCGGGGGAGGAGGATTGTCCTGGCCTAGTCCAAATGCTGCCAGGAGGATTGGATGATCCCGCTTAGGCAGGGTGTGCTGTGAAGCAAGCTAATGAGAGGCCAACGTGTGTGTGTGTGTGTGTGTGTGTGTGTGTGTGTGTGTGTGTGTGTGTGTGTGTGTGTGTGTGTGTGTGCATGCGTGTATGTGCGTATGTGTATGTGTGTGTGTGTATGTGTGCGCGTGTGTGTGTGTGTGGCTTTGGTAAGGGGCTCTGGGTTCAGCCACCCAGGGCAATCTGCCCAGTGATGCTGGGACACATGTGACCTCTTTAGACCTGGGGCCTGGATTACTGTTACCACTACAACCGTTGCGACCGTGTGCACATTTGTGTGCATGTTCCCAGGGAAGAAAGTTGCTTGTTGCTGCATGTGTTCCAACGTTCTGAGCTAGCTCAGCCAGCAGCACGCTTTTAATCTCCTTCATCCTAATCATCAGCACTTTTAACAATTACCAAAATCCCAAAGTCACTTCTAAAGCCCTGGGGACTGGGGAAGTAAATTAGTTCTTTAGCTAACCCCAGCATATTTACTACACCGCTTTATAGCTGTTATGATGTTGATGAATGTGCACTGCCCCTGCCAAATAAACTTATAATCGAGTGATAAAATAATGAATGAATTCCGAGTGGAACAACAGTCCGTGACGCCTGCCAATTTCCTCACCTCTCCTGTGTGTCTGTGTGTGTGTGTGTGTGTGTGTGAAAATATGTCTGTGCACGCACATTTGCCCTCCTGTGTTTACCGTGTGTGTTAAACGCTCACTTGCACATGCGACAAAGGAGATACATTAGGACCACACACTCTTTACACGTGTCCGACATAGATGGGAGGGGAGGTCGAGCCCCCTGAGTATCTTTTATGTGTGTGTGTGTGTGTGTGTGTGTGTGTGTGTGTGTGTGTAGGCATCTGTTGAGAGAACATGCGACTGCAATAGATCCGTCTCTTCCCGTGTCTGTATTTTCTGCATACTTGCGTGCACATCTGCCTGGTTGCAATGCCCAAAGAAAAAGAATGAAAGAAAGAAAAAAAGATTCCAGCCTCTGGCCGGATTGGCTGCATTCTCCTCCATCCCCTGGCCTTTCTATTCTGCCACATCAGCTGAAAGCTCTTTTAACAGCTCCTGTTGCTCTCAGCTCGTAAACTTACCCACACTCCTCTTTTTCATCAAGGGAGAGGGAGGTAGGTGGAAAAAGGGAGTGAGGGAGAAGGGGGGAGCGGCCGCTGCCTGCTTGCTTTATTAACAGGCAGCTCAAACAATATGTCTTATATTCTTTCCTCCTCTTCTGCTCTACATTCCTTCTCTTGTTTTTACACCTCCTCGCTCCTAAAATACATAAAAAAAAAAAAACTACCCAGTGGATATTCTCTAATCATTTAGCCTAAGGATGCGTGTAGGCTTACCAGGCTCATGCTTACTTATCCACATGGCCCAGAAAAGCCTCGGTGCATGCATGTATTATTCATGAAGGGGAAACTTACGGGTGGGTTTTACTCGGGGTGAAACCGGGTGTGGCGTTTCAAACATACAAACAATCGATAAACTGGTGGAATGCTGCTCCTTTGATATGACACCCCGTTTGACCCACTAACACTCATTCCACTCTCCCAGAATGCCCTCACCAAGAAGATTTCCAGTGAATTTTTTTTTTTTTTTTTTTGGAGTCTGTTTTTTTTTTTTGGGAGTTGAAACACTTAGCCCAGTTAGCTAGTCTTTTATCCGGCGCCAATTAGCCAGCGATTAATGAATTATTGAGGAACGGGAAAGGGGGGGATTAAATTTTAATGTGGATCTTAGGGGGAATAGTTGTATTACAAGTCACCGCGAGCGCCGAGCGGGGAGACGCCCACCCTCAGCAGCCGTTTACAATAATCTACAGCCGTTTACTAAAGTATGGAAAGAGAGGAGAGAAACAAAGAGGAAGAGAGAAACTGTGAGTGGAGCTGGAGGGAGGTGTTGGCCTTGAGAACAGACAATGAAATCAAACTTGCAAAAGGGCCAAAAATTACACAACTCCATATGCTGTGATCAGAGCACTGACCAAAGCCAACATTCACTCTACTTGAATTCACTTTCTATGGGGGTCCACCAGTCTTTGATGTGTGTGTGTGTATGTGTGTGTGTGTGTGTGTGTGTGTGTGTGTGTGTGTGTGTGTGTGTGTGTGTGTGTGTGTGTGTGTGTGCGTGTGTGTGTGTGTGTGTGTGTGTCACCTGCCACCCCCCACCAAACTCCTGAGCAGTAATGTAAGATTCGATCTTTCATTAGGGCGGCCGTGTAAGGCCGATAATAGAAGATGCTGAGAAAAGGATAATGTATGTCTGTGGGTGGAAGCTCTTCCCAAGGTGATCGTTCTGGTTCAGTTCTCTCTTCCTCAAGCAGAACCTGTATTGGCACTTGAGACTTAACTGCTATTGATTTACTTAGGGTTAGGACTGTCTACCCCCCTCTGCTCTCTCTCTACCGCTCCTTCTGTTTCTCATTCACCTCCTGGCACCTGCCTCTGTTTATATTCCTCCCTGCACACCTCTGTCTCTTCTCTTTCCGGCAGTCATTCTAGCTAAAGGAGCAGTCAATAAAAGGGTGGATGCAGCACTTGATGGCCGTTAGCATTCTCATACTTTACTGTAACTCACGTCAGAGTGATCATTCTATTTATTAGGGGTGGGGATCGAAAATTTTATGTATCGTGATTTTTTGCGACGATTTTTATCACTTAAATATTTCCTGTCCATACCCCGCTGATACTCATACTCATGTATCGCGAAAGAATCAAATCGGGGCTAAAGCATATCGTTCCTGCCCTACTATTTATGATGTGTTCCAAGATTTAATCAGGTAGTAGAGTCCGAGGCATGCGGACCCTCCACTACACCCATGGGTGCCTCCTTTTCCTCTTCACCTCTGTCACTCACAACCCTAGCATCACATCAGGAGCTGCTGTAGCGCTATAATTAGTGGCTGGATGTGACACATGTTTCCAATTTGCTACGTCTGGTCACTGCAGCGGAGGGGGGGGTGGGGGGGGGGGGAGTGACGGAGCAAGGTAGAGATAGAGACAGACGGGAAGTGACAGGAGGAAAAAAGTGAGCGATAGAGAGAAGAACAGAGATGGTGGAGGAAGCCGGGAGAGAAGGAGGGCATTGAAATAAAAGGCATCACGAGAGGAAGAAAAATATAAGAAATAGGTGAAAAGGTATGGAAGAGAGAAGGGAGAGGAAGAGAAGGAGCTGGAGGTTGCTCACACAGGCGGAAAGAAAGATGGGAGGAGAGGTGAAGCTGCAGGTGGACGCTCTAGACTTCAAAGCAGAACATCCAGCAGAGGTCTGGAGGTTAACAACGTGACAGTCCATTTGCTACACAGACAAGATGTGAACCATACATGTGCTCCTGCACCTGATTGATACAGACTACTGCTTCTGCTTGCTTTGCGCCTCATTTCAGAAGTACAAACCAGATGTGTGTGGGCTCAGGACTCTGTCTTTGGAAGATGCACACTATTTGGACAAGCATTGGCTCTCATATTTCAGCCCAGGGCCAAAACCTATTCTGCCCCGAGGCAGCTGAAACTAAAGTACTCCTCTCGTCATGTAGAAACCGAGGAGAACCAAGTACATGGAAGTGTGTAAAAGAGCCAAGAAAATAAACTGGAGGAATGACTAAGCTGATTAACTATGAATAGTAAGCTTCATGAATAAGCTTCATAGTATACAATAGGCTTTGTATTTTCAATATATGAGTGAGCAAATCTGTGGAAATGACTATGGAGTCCGGCATCAAAGCCACCACCCCTCTAATTGCCAGCCAGACTGGCCCATTCACTAAGCCCTGACACCCACCTAACACTAAACTCCATTAGGAGGGAGACAAAAGCGTGGAATCACCTGTAAAGGCCTCAAACGCCCGAGCTGTTAGCTTCTCAGTGGAAATTACCCTCCCGTGTCCAACTCTACTCCCTGTTGGGTGAATCCACCCACTGCTGACAAAAAGGCCTCATTAAGGGCTTCATGCTTGGCTCCACAGCGGGGGCCCATGTACAGTCACATCTGTGGAGAGGGGAGGAACTGGGCAGACCATAGCCTACAGCACATGGGGACGCATTAAAAACCTGTTTGACTTTTTTTTTTTTTTTTTTTTAAAAAGCCCCCGGCATGGGTGTGAGCTAGGGATGGCAAGGTTTGGTAGGCTGCTACAGTAAGCCTAAGTGAGTCTCAATTTGCTTTTGTAGTTATTTTTGTTGCATTATAAAGTGCGACATGTAGGCAAAGGTTCAAGAAATGGGAGCTGCTCTGGACCAGCTGATAGTTTGGTGGCTTTCCTATCTATTAAGATGAAAAATATTGAGTAGGCCTAACATAGTTCCTGTCCCCCACACATGTAGTTGCATGTTGCAGAATAGAAGCCTGGTGCCACTAAAATCCCTCCATCACCTCCATACAAGCCGCCTTGTTATTCTCCACCCCCCCCCCCTCTCTCTCTAGCACCAGGCTCTATTATTCAGACACTGGGAAATTGACAGAGGTGTGAGAAAAGTGGTGTCGGTCGTTAAGGCCGGACGGCCGAGAGGTGTTTAAAATGACATTTCCTCTGCTAATGCCTGACACCTTCTCCAGAGGAAAGAGAAAAATGCAAATGAGCGTGGCCGAGCGAGCACGCAAGGCTGTTTGAGAGGCCTGCGGCCCGGGGCCTGCACTCTCATCAACGGTCATCCAGCAACAGCAATTACAGCACCACGCACGCACGTCTTTATTATGCGACACACTGCCTGCAGATTACAGGGACTTTACCAATAAGAACTACAGCTGGGTTAGCACAATAATCAATGCCGCTCGAGCTGTGTATTCATCTAACTAAACTGGTTCTATTTAACCCCTGTAGGACTGCAAACAATAACTATGATCTGATATGATAAAATTGTGGAAGAAAGTGCAATACATTGGCAAAATAATAAATTCCCGTATGGAACTTCTTGGTGCTTTTGTATAGCATATATGCCATGTTGCATTACCAGGCACTTAGAGGTGCACTTAGAGTTACTCGCATTAATTAAATGTTTTCTAAATCCCCTCTTCTCAGCGTGTCACACTTCGAACATGAAATTAAAGTAATTATTCGATCTTTGTGAAAGATCGTGGGCTGGAAACTTCAAGTTCAAACCTGCAATTAAGCGTGCAGTGAAATACTGAGGTCTGCCTGCCTGCCTGCCTGCCTGGGAGAACTGCATGCTCCTACCTTTCGTTCAGAGAATTCCAGTAGATAGGCTCCATATTGCTGGCCGCCGTCCCCAGTAAATCCAGTAAGAATATCAGCAGGATCCACAATCCAATCCCACTTCCTCGACACGCCATTTCAACCCTGACACCCAGCATATGCAGCCACATTTAAAAAAAAGAAAAGAAATGGGCAATACTTTCAATGCTGTGGCGAGGAGGTTCTCAAAACAATGGATGTGCGACTACAGCCGAGCAGGCTATAGGTAGAGGCAGTCAAAGTGTGGAGTGAAAGCCCGCTGTGTACAACCTCATGGATCCGCAATTCATCAAAAATGGACTGGATCAAACCAAAAGCAGACTCTGAAACGTGCAGGAGAAACTTGTTCAATCCGTGCGTCTGGATCTCCAAAAAACGACGGGTTTTCTGCGCGTCCACGGTCGTTACTATTTCAGTGCCAATCCCATGACTTTCCCATTAATTTGTCATTAGTCCTCCTTGTTTCCAAAGCAGTGCTCCTCTGCTCAAATATAACTCCACTGAATCGAATTTTCTGACATGTATCGCCACCCAAGAGCTATTTCTGTTGCCTTTCGGTGCGCCCTAATTGTCTTTTTCCGAACAATGTCCCCTTGTTCTCTGTGCCGACTCTGTGTGATTTCTCTCCCATTACCTTGTTTTCTGGAAAGAAGATCTACCTTCCAACATGTCAGGCTGGACTGAAAAGAAATGTTGTCAGTCTGTTAGAAGTAAAACAGTCGATATCGGACCAAAAACTCTCAAGGTAAAGCGTTTAAAACGGAAAAGATGCCACTCGTGTCCACAGCTCCATCCTCATAAAGACATGTTGATGCTCGGTGGGCTTCAGTCAATGCGCATTGCAATCCTTATTCTCCTCTCTGTGAAACAGGTTCAGCACGGGTTGTAAATCCGCCAATCCGTCAGCAACAGATTCGTCGGAAATTAAAACAAGAACAAAATCCAAATCGATGAGTCCAACAATCAACACAAGAAAACTGAGAGAAACAAACCAAAGAGCTAGAAAAGCATCTCCACTCTCAGAATGGCGCAAAAGACCAACGCGAAACTTGTGAAGTGATTTAAAAAAAAAAGAAAGAATAAGATGCGAGTTGTTGTGAGCATCAGTCCCGGTTGGAAATTGACGCCTGTCTGATGTAGCGCATCATTTGGATTCGCTTCTCGGCCAGAGGAAAACGCTTCATTCGTTATCTCATCCGTCTCTCTGCCTCAGAATCCCACTGCTTTGACTTGGCCTAATGCTCGCAGCACATTGACAGACCGACTGGCTTGTTTGAAAGGAGGAGGAGGGAAAAAGGGGACGTGGTTGAATGGGGGTAAAAAAAAAACAAAACCATCCTCTGACTGGCAGACAGGGCGCACTGACGGAGCGCAATTCTTCCAGGCTTTCCGGGGGGGGCGGTATCGAGTCCCTTTCAGCACCTCCTCTCTGAGTTTCAGGGGCCCCCCCGACTCGGACCTCTGGACTCCCTGGCGCTCTATTCTGCCTCCTTTCAGACGCTGAAGAAGAACCCCCCCCCCCATCTCTAGACGCTCACCAACGTGCGCCCCCCCACACCCCCTTTGCTCAGCGCCATGATGGAAGAGCAAGAGCGCCCTCAATGCATTTAGTTGGCATCACATGTGGCATTGCAACATGATTGTATTAAAATAATCCAGCTGGGATTTTAGGAGGACATTATACAAACGGCACAGCAAAGCTATAGGTCCCTATAGAAGTCTTTAAGGTTTATTAAAAATGACATGTGCCTCAAGGTACAGTATGAGCTCATGATAGGTGCATTCAAGGAATATTATGACAGCATTTTAAAAGTAGAACACGGTCACACTATTAGCACCTTGTATATTCTTTGGTAAACATTGATAACCGTATCAGAAAAGGATGATGTCACGCATGACCACTGGACTGGATTCACCTCATAGTCAAGTCTGCAGCCCAGTCTAAACAAAAATAATCTTCCCCCCCCCCTCTCTCTGTGTGTGGGAGGATGTGGCCCTCTCCTCTCTCGCTCTCTTCATCTTCCCGTTGACAGCAGGGGAAGAGTCCTAACATCCAGCACCAACACTTCAAAGTCGGGCCGTTCCGCATGATGAGGTACAGGACGAGCCAGGTGACAGGCCCCACTGAGGGCCACACACATCACTGTTTACACTGAGGCCCCCGGTCGCCAAGAACACTGACACTGATACACTTATACACTGTTAAAACACACACACACACACACACACACACACACACACACACACACAAAATGGAGGACTGTCAAAACTGTGGCTGTACTGCCCCCATGTGGTACACAGTGCATGAACCTGACTGCACTTTATCATTTCCTACACGTTAAGAGTTGTACATACTCTCTATCCATCCACCCCTTCTTGTGATCTTTTCCCTTTCCAGAGCTGCACCTGAGAACAAATGTCACACGGATGTAAACCTAAAGGAGTACTCCGCCAGTTTTAAACATGCAGTTCAGTTTACTTTGGTAAGTACTAGTCAGCCTGTTGTATATATAATGTCTTTTGTGGCTCTGAGGGGAACTTTCTTAATAAATAAAAAGATGACATCAAAGTGATATTTTGGCTTTGGGCTTGAGACTCTGCTTTTCTGATTTTGACTACTTTTTTTTTATCTGCACTTGGGAGTCCCCAAAATATATGGAAGTGCGATGCTAAGTCCCTCTTTAAGATTCCTAAGGTGCATTTGGCTTCTTTTCTTCAAAAAAAAACAACTTTATCTGACACAAAACATTGTTTTTCTGAGACGGAGATAGAGGAGAGCATATGAGGGGGGGGAAGAGGTCTACAAGAGCAAATGACCTGAAGCTGGCAAAGCTTTAGTGCCTTGCTCAAGGGCACTTCAGCGGAGCAAATGAGTGAGCTTACACAGGCTTAAACCAGGGTCTGCAGGCTGAAGTATTATCTGCAAGTAAGACGACTAAAGTGCAGGCATTTCCTCTGCAGTGCTAAATTACAGCATGCTTTCAACAAGAATTGTAATTGCAGGTTATGAGATCCAAACAAGAAACAAATACAGCAAGGAGATTTTATAGGGATGGTCAGAGGCGAAGAAAAAAAAAAAAAAAAAGAGCAGAGATGGAGGCGTTTCTGTTGCGCTGACCTCCCGAAACCTTGGCAGGGCAGATGACAGAGCTAAATGTAGTGCAGGAAGACCGACTGGTTTAGAGACAACAGTAGTTCAGAGGTGGAGCTGGCATGAAAAACAAACCTCCTGCTCTGTCTGGGAATCTATCTGTGTGGGAAAACTGGCTGGTTTGTGGCTCTCGCTCGCGTTTGTGTGCGTGTGTGGAAGATGACTAAGGTTTTTTTTTTTTTTAAATGCACAGCTATAAGATACCACCTACATCAGATCTGTCATAGTGCTGAATAACTGCATGTACTTTCTCGGGTGATATGTGAGCAGGAAGGAGTTGGACAATGTGATTTATTTGTATGCTTGATATACAGCCATAGCTGGCATGTCAGTGTGTATTAGTGCTTATTTATCCATGCTGACCTCATTTACTGCACCAACCTTCAACTCTTCCTTATAAGCGCATCCTCTCCCCGGTGACTCGGGCTACAGTCTGCTCCAGCTGCCAGACCTCACCACACACACATAATGTAATATAAATACACAGATGCATACACACGTTCACACAAAATCAAGCATCACTGGCACACAGCATGTATAGCTGCAAACAAGCAATTACAGTAAGTGCATGGTTAACATTATGCATGTAGTGGCAAGGATTAAGGTTAAGGATAGACACAAACACACGGATACCCATGGTGGCGGCAATACAAAGACCTCAGACAGGAAAACATGCACCCTGGTGGGAGTGAAATTCAAACCGAGGGTGGTACAGAAGTCTGTGTGTGTGTGTGTGTGTGTGTGTGTGTGTGTGTGTGTGTGTGTGTGTGTGTGTGTGTGTGTCAGAGCATGGCACCCTTGCCCGACTTGCAAATCTCAGCTGCACGTCTTTATCCTTTAGCATCTGTCTGTCCCTGTGAGCTTCCTCCACCACACACACACAAACAAACAAACACACACACACACCCTTCCTGTGACAGAGAGAGATGGGGGGGCGAGGGGATTTTGAGTGAGGGATTGTGCAGCATGTGATGTGCGGATCGACGTGGATCATACGAAGTGACTCGCTGATTCTGCATCAGTAAACAATTTGTACCTGACAGCTGATCTCTCCCACACACCTACCTACATTTGCATACTTAAGCAGTCTGTGTGTGTCAATGTGTGTGACAATCTCTAACGCCAGCAATTTTCCAAATTGACCGAAATCTAGTTCTAATTCTACCCTCAAAACCTCAAATCTCAACCTTAACCTTGCAGCTGCACACTGCAAGATTACACTGCGTGGCTGGCAGGTCCAACTGAATGTGTTTTTCTATAGTCATTGGCCAGAAATCTTCTGTACTTGATCTCTTCATCTCAACCTTCCTTCAACTAAATAAGAAAAATAAATTGATTTAGAAGAGTGCAGCTCAGTTTAGTGACATTATGACTCATAGTAGGTCATTCGAGGTGTATTCCACTCACCAACCTTTTGGGCTGGCAACCCTCTTAAAAAGAAGTGTCTGCCTGCAACCTTACTTACGGGTTCAATACACAGTATCTATGAGTTGTGAGCATTTAATTCTCTAAACCTCTCAGTTTATTCCATCTCAATAATTGGAAGAGGCCTAAAGAGATTAAAAAACATCCAATATTTCACAAGAAAGCGTCATTAAAGTTGGACAAATAATCTGAATTGAATTAGGAGGACATCATTTTTCTTCCATCCTGTCTGATTGATCAACCCCTCAGATTTACCACTGCTGCATACTGTATATGGAATTAGGACACAGCACAGATTTTTAGTCCTGCCATCATTAACAGTAATTGCAGTCAACTGTGTTCACCTTGTGTCCCGGGAGTGAAAACAACTACTAAAAGGCCAGTACTCAAATCGCAGGCTTGACTCAACCCAGTATACTAATTTGAATCCCTAAATCTTAACTCTGAAGTAACCCCTTATGAGGTGAAGGAAGGCCCCACACAATGTGGACATTTGAAGAACACACTCGCACACAATTCTTTCCACACTTGGGTTTTGGCTTTCATATCCTCTGCGTGTCTTCGCCTCCCATCCCTCTGCCTCCCTTTTCATTTTATCAACAGGGTGCCTCCTTGCTCCTCCTAATCTCCTCCTCGGCCCCGAGCAGGGCTCCTCTGACCCGGCCCACTGCTCCACCTGCTCCCCCTGACACCACTCTGCCTCCAACCTTCTCAACTGCTGACTCCTCTATAAACCTCCCCCTGCAGCCGCTGTGGAGAGGGGAATGAGAGAGGTTATGGAAGGGTGTAAAGAATGGACAGGCGCTGGGACAAGAGTTGTCCATGCAGCCCGAGGGCAGGTAGAAGGATGAATTTAGGCCCTACTGCTCTATCTCTCCCCTGAGTGCAATTACACAAGCAATTATTCTCCGTGGGCATCACACACCCCGCTAAACCACCAAGATCACATCCAATCTGTCAGGGCCGGCTGGGATACTGGATGCTTAGTGTACTTCAATAGGCTCACCCTCATGATAACTAGCTACGGTGATGGCCAGAGGGAATGTGTGGAGGAGAGGATGAGAGAATGAGGTGAAGGATAGAGGCACACATGCGAGTACATGCCTTAAAGTTGATATTCTATATGTATAAGGGCTTACACATCCATGAGAGAAATGCCCATGCAGAGCTGCTCCTTTCTACCCGTCAGCAGCAGTAGAATATGATGATATGACTCATCTTTCCTCTGTATTAATCCTCCCAACCATTTCTGATAGATATCCATGTGTGCGTGTCTCCACATCTGGAGTGAATAGGGGGCGGGGGGGATCAGACTCCAGAGTGAAATGAAACCTCACGGTTCTGTGCTTTTCCCTGGCTTGTGCAGCAAATACAGGTGCCAATTATTTTTCCCATCTAATGTAAACCAGAGAACAAGGACGCGTCAATCACCGCCGCCGCCTTTTGGAATGGAAATGGGATGTGTTCATAGGAACGCGGCTATTTTGGCGGCTGATGAAATGGGTTGCTTGGGACTTGTAAAAATATCCCTGCAGATTCAGGCTTTTAAAGGAAAACCTCAAGTCATCTGAACTTCAGACTGGTCTGTCTATAATAAGCAGAAAATGGGGCTGTGTGACAATTACATTCGACTACTGACTGTGAACAATAAGGGGCTCATGTCACAATTTCACATTCCCTATTTTTGGGATTTAGCTGCTATCCTAACTAGCGATAACAGAAGAAGTCATTGATCATCTGCAGGTTGGAAATGCATGTGGCCTGACACTAAATAAATGCTCACAGCTAGGCTAGCACCTCTGTGAGTTTAATGCTAACGTCAGAATGCAAACATACTCACATTGACGACGCTAACGTGTCAATAAGCAAGTATAGTTACCATACTTACTTTAGCATGCTAACATTTGCACAAAACACAAATGGCTACAGCTAGGGCTGATGGGAATGTCATTAGTTGTGCAGGTGCACCTGATGATGCCGCTCAATGAAAAGTTAAGGGGTCACCAAAATGGTTACAATACGTACTGAGGAGCTGGTGAATGTCTGTACTTAAATGCAGGGTAGAAAAAGGATCGCCAAAGTCAGTAGGATTCATCCTCTGGGCATCACAAATGTCTGTACAAAATGTCATAGTAGAAAATAAAGAGTAAAAAAACTGCATTGCTAATTTGACTTAAGTAAAAGTACAGAAGTATCATCAGCATAATGAACTCTTTTTTTAATGCACTCATTAGGCATCAAAATGTCTCAGTCAGTGTCACAATATTATTACTGATGCATCACTTTATAAAAAGGGATTTCATTTTGTAGCTGGTCGAGGTAAAGCCAATTTGGGTAGTTTTATCATGTTTATGTAAAATCTGAATCTACAAAGTGTAACTATAGCAGTCAAGCAAATGCAGTGCAGTAAAGAAGTACATTAGTTCCCTCTGAAATGGAAATACTCAGATAAAGTACAAATACCTCAACCCTGGAGTAGATGCACTTTTGAAGACTAAAAGTCAGAATGCTGCATCTATAGTGACCATTATTTTTCTACTCTTCTCTACCTAGTCCCTCAACTTTACGAAAGTGCAATACTAACGATGTTCCTCACCTCATGCTGCTCTGAATGTTGTCAAACAGGTTGTAAACCTGCCTCATGCTGGGGATTTCAGAAGCCAACGCTGGAGGATAATCCTTCCACCTTTTGTGCCGTGACCAGGATGACTACATACAGTCAGTGGCCATTTCACTTCTTGTAGCTACCGCTGTCTAGTAGCAGGTAGAGCCCACTATTGCCCCCAGCACAACCTAATCTGGGAAGCATGGATTCAACAAGGCACTGAAATGTTTCACTATCGGAGATGATGATTCCAATTTTTTTTTATGTTACATCTTGGCTCCAAATCTTGTCCCACTGCAGCCCAGATTTAATCAGGTTGAGATAGAGCTGGGCGATATGGAGAAAATCAAATACCACGATATTTTTGACCAAATATATCGATGTCATGGCGATATTGTTGGGTTGACTATTGGTTCTTTCAAAAAACATGAACACAATGTGATTTGTGTTAAATAATGATCACTAGTGTGGATACAATGACTAAGTGGGTAAAGGCAGAACAGCTAGAACAGTCTGCTAAGTTTAGAAAATTGCATCACTGTCCTGTAATGGAGCCTTTAAAACAGGGGTCTTCAGCGTTTTTTAGGCCAAGGACCCCTCAGCTGAAAAAGAGACGGAGCAGGGACACCTTACAACACATGTATCAAACTGAAGGCCCGAGGCTCAAAGTCAGCCCCTCGCAAATTTTAAAATGGCCCGCAATCAATTTGGGTTCACAATATATATAGGCCCATCTAGATGTGCACCAAACCAAAAAGACAGGAAACTCAAACTGTAATTACGTGACGCTCAAAACTGAATTTGGCAGATGTGTCGACTTTGAGACTCAGAAATTCCCACACAACCAGTGAGTTTGCACATTCAGGCCTGTGAAACAGATTGTTATATAAAAAAAAATAATCATTGTTTTGCTTGATTTGCTAAACCCTATGATGGCTAAGGAACTTTTTTACTGACTTTGGGCCCTATCTTGCAAACGGCGCAGCAGTGCAAAGCCCGACGCAAGTGTCTTTGCTAGTTTAAGACTGACGCAGTTGTCAGTTCCCCGTCCAGCGCCCGCGTCGTTTAAATAGTAAATGCACCTGCACCCATCTTTGCGCCCATGGGCGTGCTGCTCTTACAGGGAGGTGTGTTCAGGTGCATTCTTGGCGTACTGCTATCTTGAGGCAGCGGGAAGTGATCGCGCCATTGACCAACAAAAACCTGGTCTGAAGTCAATAGTGCAGCATTTTATTGTTATTGTAACAGCGCAAATATTTTAGGCTCGTGCACAGCGCGCGCACACTATGCTTGTTACACACAAAGGGACGCGCAGCAGCACACACACATGCAAGAGTAAAAATTAAAATATTACAATGTGAAATAGTTTTGGTGGCATAGTGCTCATGCCATATATGAGCAGATCAGTTTCTTCTCCTGAAAAATCTCTCCTTCCTGCTTAGCAAATCCGGCATCATAACAGCAATGCTCCAAGGTCCAAACGCGCCTGGCTTTTAAAGGGAATGGGAGATGATGATGACTCTCCTCTGATTGGTTTATTGCATGTTACGCCCAAAACACACCTATGAATTAATGAAGACACTAACTACTAAGTACAACCCTTTTGAACCATGTGCCCGGACCCTTTTTTTCCGCCGTCAAACTAGTAAAAGTGTTTTTGTGTCAAACATGACTGGCCCTTGATGCGATTCTCATTTCCCAGTGTGGCCCTTAGTGAAGTTGAGTTTGACACCCCTGGCTTACAATATATATTGTATAAAATGGAGTTGCATATTAAACAGGACCTACAATAACGTGTAGGGTGGCCTAAAGCCTTTACACATAGCTTTTTGTAGTGCATACAATACTAAGCTTTTCAAATAATAGTTGGCATATTCATATTTCATATTTGTATATCATGTCGTTATTTATACATCATGTTTTAACGCTAAAATGTGGCACAGTAAATCCTTAAGCTTAACTGTAACTGTGGACGGCTTTAAAACCAGGAAAAGACAATTCTTAGGCTATATTGCAAAATTACGATACCCAAAATTTAAGACAATATCTAGCCTCATATATCGATATAGTGCCCAGCCCTAGGCTGCCATATCTCTCTGCATGATACACACTTAATTTACGTGTTTCCTAAAAGCTTGAGCAGTACAGAATAAAGCGGCAGCGGTTAGGTTAGCTCTGAAGTAAACTGGATGTGACAACTCTACTGGTGTGCGTCAGAGCCGGGTCAGAGAGAAGCCCTGTGCTAAGCGCCTGCCCAACACATTCAAAGTCTCTGGGAGATAAAATAGCAATCCCTTTGACATTTTGAGAAATGCCATGTATGACAACATCTAAAAGCTACAGTAAATCTGTTCCCTCTGCGTCATGTTCTAAAAAGCCTTTTCCTTTCAAAAGGCAGCATGACAAACCAGAGTGCGGTCTAGACATTTTAGCATCTCGGGCTTCAGAGCTGTGTTCCTCTTTTCCTCCATGCTAATTCAGCCGGGGTCACACCGCCGAGAGCTTGCTTGAGTGCTTCGCTGTGGGATTAGGAGATTCAACAAGCAGAACAGCCATTTGAATAATTGTTTTCAAATGTCTTTCTTAATATCGAGATCCCATTACTTACTATTCTGCACACTCTGGTGATGAGCGCTGGGACTGTTAAGTTTGTGCGTGCACGGCTGTCTAATGGAAGGCACTTATGCAAGGCCATGGAGACTCACTCAGGATGCGTAAATGAAAGCACAAAACACAGGAACACAGAACACTTGATGTGGATTGGCTCATTAGCTGCACAAGTGGAAAGACTACACTGCAGCCACCTAGGGATGAAGATAATGGCTTTGCTGGCATCTGTGTGACAGCACTAAGGGTTGGCTGACATGGCTTTCTGAAGGCAGTTTCTATACAAATAAATAAAAATGAACGACAGTCGTTCAATGTAGCCTCTAGAATTTGATTGCAAGGTGGACTTGGCCTATAATTAATTATTAGACAATGGAACTGCAAACCAGCCTCAATGTTGAAATAAATATCTATCATAATTATGATATTATTGTGGTTTTAGCCTCGGGGGACATTTTTGGACAATCAGAATACAAGCCTAATTTAACATTAGGAATAGTTGTATATTTCAGAGCTATACAGCTGTAGTGCTGTCATGTTTTGGCAGGAGATTCGACCAACTTAGTTGTAGAAAAAGAAACAGCATAAAATGTAAAAAAATAAAGTAAAAAAGTGGACTAAAGATCATGGCAAAAATGAACAGATTAGCCTTGGCAAGGAATCTGATTGCAGCTGTCTCAGCACTGACTCAACGAATGCCCAGATTTAAAATCAGGACAATAACATACCTTTTCCACACTTCGTTATAGGCTTAATTTAAAGTGGATACATTTTTCTTATTAATCTACATCACGTATACCCAAAATGAGCAAAAAATGTTTTCACCTAATCATAAAAGCAAAAGGGTTTTTCAGTGAACTATTAAAGCTGCATTGATCGATAGATTTTTCTGGCCACAAGCTGTAAACACAACCTTGACATGACCTAAAATTGTTGATATGGCAAGCGTGTTCCCAAAGTTACCTATTTGCACACCCAGCAGATACAGAGTGACATTAGCATTTATTTGGAGACACATCTGTCACTGCATTTTGCAAATTTTCACAGTATATCTGATAAACTTCAATCCAACATTAACTCGTTTTAGCTTTGTTTGCTCTCCAAAGTCTAGGGAGGAAATACAGCATCTTTTTAACTGCTAAATGCTTCACTATGTCCACCAACTAATTGCTTATTTTGCCTAACTTAGATTGGGGAGAGTGAAAAAAAAAAAGTTGTGGGCCGTGAAACAATGAGTTAAGAGAGGCTAATTGTGGAGTTTGTCACAACCTGCTACCCTATCACACTACACATAGTAACTGTATCCTTTGCTAATAATGCATATTTGATTATAGCAGCTTTAAAACTCAAATACAGGAACAGTCTATTGTGCATGTATTCAGACCCCTTGTTCTGACACTTTGGATTGAGCTATAGGGGCGTCCTGGTCCTCTGACCATCGCTGAATCAAGACATGATTCTTTAGATCACTGGCCAGTTCTGTTAACTAGATATGCTGTAGAAAACATGACAGAATGTAAACATGAAGCCCAAGGAAGTGCCCATAGATGGACTTGATTCACAGTGCCAGCGTCTTTGTGCCCTAAACCACTTCCTGTCTCACCACACACACACACACACACACACACACACACACACACACACACACACACACACACACACCACACACACACACACACACACACCACACACACCACACCCACACACCACCCCCCGGTACAGTTGAGATTAAGATGAGTCCATCAGACAAACAAGTAGCAATCACTGAACCTCTGGATTATTTATTACACCGGTTTGGCTTTTTTTTTCTTCTTTCTCTGCCCCCAATTTTCCTTCTTGTCGTCTTTCTACTTACTTTCCTCACCCAAGGTGGAGACGGTTGCTAAGCAACCTGCACAACACAACAGTGCAGCTCTCCAACTTGGCTCTCTGCTCGGTGTGCCCCTGTGGTTTCAGACAATCAACACATGAGTGTGCGCACGCAGTCATACAGAATGTGTGTGGGAAAGGTGAAAGCTATGAATAGTTTCAATCTCATAAGCGAAAGCCAAAAGTCCCTTTAGCTTTTGAGAGCTGCCTCTTGACTCGAGTATAACATCTTGCATTCATAGGGGATTTATTACAGGGCATCCGACTCTGAACTGCCTTAAACAGAAAGGACAAAAACGAATTAGACTGAATATGTGAAGAGATATGCTTTTAATTCACTGCAGCTCGACTAAAATACGTAGAAAGCCACCTGTCGCAGACACAGCCATCTATCTAGAGACTACGTCACAGCATCAAGGCCTACATGGTTCTCTAATGCTTTCTGGTAGAGTAAATCTGGGTAGTATTGTTTAAGAGTAGCTACACAATCGTAGCTACTATTGCTTGGCAACAAATTTGAGTTCCAAGAAGTGAGACCTGGATCAACAGAGGCTTCAAAATGGATAAAATCCTCAGTGTCTAAAGATACAAGGCTTTGGTTGGAGCTGTGCTTCCTCTGATCTACCTGCAAAGAAACCATAAAGCAAAGCACACCCCACTCAATGGCAACATTAGCGTTAAGCAAATCACTGCAGTACATTATTAATGCAATTTTACAAACAGTGTGTTTTGTGCTGCCACACTGTCACCACTCAACACAGTTACAAATGTAATCCGAGCGTAATCTGTAGAAAAAAATAATAGACATCACTCGTTTTCCAGGTGCACCCACGACCTAAAGACTTTCACAGATTGTTATGAGGTTACAGTTATCGGACTAGCTGCTACAGAGTATACATTCGGAAAAATTTGAATGATCACCGTGGCTTTACAAAAATATACATTTGTGAGCACGCACAGAGCGACACAACACTTGGTGCGTCCAATAGTTTTAAAAAAGAAGGTAAAAACAGGAGATCCTCATCAGTTTACAAAAGCAAAGAAAAAAAAAAACAAATGGCACTTACTGTAACTATAGCAGTTAGGAATCTCGAGGGCAGTATTATAGACACACACACACACACACACACACACACGTAAACAAACACTCCCACAGATACAACTCGGATTGGAGGCGCGTTCAGTAGACAGACACTGGGCTGCTTCACACCAGTCAAGGCTTTCAATTCAACCAATTTAAAAAAAAAAAAAAAAAAAATTCCAATAAAAGATTCATAATATTTAATCTTGTCTGGTTTAAAACAAATCTTCCACTAATTAAATAACAAAATTGAGAAATATCAGGTCTCAATTAGAGCCCGACCGATATACCGGCGGGCCGATATTAGGCATTTTCCAAACCATCAGTATCGGCATTTATAATGGCCGATTTATGAATATTTAAAAAATAAAATACAAACGGACGAAACACCCTTCAACCATGTACTGAGTGTTGGCGTTGCATAGTCTGTCCACCAGAGGGCTCTACAACGTCCACTACAACACTCGTGTTTAACCCTTTAAGTTTCATATCTTAAGTTTGTATTTTTATACATTTTATTCATCAGAACTTTAATATATTTTGATGTTCCTCTGTTCTGTTGCGACAATAAAACAAACAAGTTTATTTTTAAACTGCATTATCATATTATTTTAGTGAGGACTCATAAATAACTACAAATAAGTAATGTTAGGGAAATCTCTTTATGTTTTGTCACGCGTTTCTGGATTTTTATTTAAATATATATCGGCCGATATATCGGAATATCGAATTTTTAAATCACCAAATGTTTGTATCGATATCGGCCTTAAAAATCCTTTATCGGTCGGGCTCTAGTCTCAATCCAATCCTTATGCAATCCACATCTTGTCTGAGACATCTGTTCTGTACTGACCTGATGTGCAATGTTCTATAATTCATTCATTTTAACTCTGCAGGTGAAATGCTGCGTCAGTAAGTATGGTAAACTTGCAGGCGATATGTTAAGAATCTATTACAGAAATTGATTTTGACTGTAAATGTTTAAGGTAACAATGAAAAATGAATAAATAAAATGATCCAGAAAATACTTCCCCACCTGCTGATGCCAAAAAAGACTCATAATTTGCTTTATCCATACCAAACATTCCCAAAATAAATATCACATGGCAGGTGTAACTCAATCTGTGTCAGCGGGCTGAACTAACGGAGGCTCTGGGTCCCCCTCGGGGGCAGGGCCAAGCGGCCCGGCCCACCACAGGCTCAAGGCGTTGTCTTGGCGGACCTCCGGGGGTGACATCACAGCTTCGCCTCCCTCGTCCTCAGAGGCAGAGTCGCCCTCACTCTCGCCAGGCCACGGGAACTGACGCTGCCCGCTGGATGTAGCCAACAGTGGCATGAAGGGATGAATACTGGGAAAGAGAAAGGATGGAGGAAGAAAATGGAGGGAAATGAAAATGATGGCGTGCAAAGAGAACTGATAGGTCTGGTAGTTTGCACTGCTGCACTTGTTGTGCATTTAAAGTAGCAGTAATGCATTTAGGCGTGTGTGTGTGTGTATATATATATATATATATGAGAAATAAGTCCTAAAACAACTCAATGAATTGATGTCCAGATTCTATACATAATTGTAGCACATTTACACAGCCATGATAAATCATTTCTAGTTCATCAGCTACTTCATCTCTTCGACACAGAAAACAGAGCCGTTTACTGGAAAGTTTTATAAACGCACACAGACGCTGTGGTTGTTGGTCTCTGTAGCAGCGATACAGTTGTGTGATAGAACTCGGAAATTGGAAGCCGTTTCTTATGTTTGTGTGTGAATCATTGGGGGGGGACAGTACAACACAGCAGGAAAACAGCAACACAGTCACTGAACATGATTGCTAGACCTAAATTTGATGATTGCTTACTTTCTCTGTCTGCCTCTCTCGTTTTTCTGCTGTCTGTTTGTATCAGTTTTTACCATTTTTTTTTTTTATAATAGTTAGTTGAGGACTAATGGGCTTCCTGTGTGGTTGTATTTGACTTCTGACAAGACATCCCATGACCTGGACAATTGAGAAGCTTCTGTTTTTCCCTTTTATTTTTACCAATTTATTTTGTACAATTAATGCTAAAGTTCTCTTTGAACCCTTTTACTTTATGGCAAGTACAAAAACAAAGAGCAAGCATTTGGTGCAACAGTGGCGAGGATAAAAAAAAACGTCCTTTTTACAGGCAGAAACCTGATGCCAAAAAGGTATGTGTCAGCCAATGGGATGGGTTAGCTTTTTACTTTTAGCGGTCATACCTGACGCCGTTGGTGCAGTCCCAATGGGCCTGGAACCTGAGCTGAGGCTGCAGTAGCTCCTCATTGGCATCAGGAGGAGCTGTCAGGGTGTCCCAAACCGACACCACTCCCTCTGTGTTGCCGCTCAGCAGGTACCTGCCTGACCTATACAGAAACACACAAAAACATTCGTGCACAATCATCATAACGCAACTACCAACAGGTCACAGGTGATTGATCGGCCTCCATACACCTGTGTGGAAGTTCAACAAAATGGTTGGCAGGATGCAGAAGAACTGGACGGGTGACAGTTCGCTCGTATATACAATGTCAGACTCGAGTTCAAGCTCACACACATATCACTGAGTAGAGTTGTAGTTAGTGAAGGAAACTTACAGGTCAAGATCAAAGTAGATGCGTTGGTTAGTGGCCACATTTCTCTTGAGTGAAAACACAACCTTGCCCGGCTCTCTTAGGTCCCAGCACAGGATTTCTGGATCCTACACACACACACAGAGAACATATCCACACATGAAGTCATGTACGCATGATGATCAGCAGATAAATACAACAAAAGCACACTCTGAGAGAGAGAGAGAGAGAGAGAGAGAGAGAGAGAGAGAGAGAGAGAGAGAGAGAGAGAGGAGAGAGAGAGAGAGAGAGAGAGAGAGAGGAGAGAGAGAGAGAGAGGAGAGAGAGAGAGAGAGAGAGCTTTTGGCTATGTTGATGAAATGTATTCCGTAAACATGAAGGATACACACTGCCGACCTGTATTATATCCTCATTAAAATCAGCCCTACCAACAAACAACAACTGTAACTACATACTTGATGTTGGTTTCAAACAGACCTGCAGTGTACAGTAAATCTGTACTCTTGACCCCGTTGCTAAATTGTAGATGAATTAACTGGCAGTGACTTGCATGCTACAGAGTAACTTTGTAGACTGGACTGCTTAAGTAGTGTATATTTAATCTAAACAGGGTAACGAGGATGAATGGGGGGCATTGAATCACATAGAGGCGGATGGTTATGCAGTCTCTACATTACAAGTTGCCAATAGAACATTGAGGACAATTTGTGCGATGTCAAACTATGGAGAGGACTCCAGATACTGTCTAGAACTGGAGGGAAATAATCTAATAGGTGGAATTTCAAGCTCCTGTGACGGCAAACCTCTGTAGCACCCTTGTGAACCACAGTGAATCCTTCAGACTTTCACTTTTGTGGGAATGCCGTAACGTCTAATCAGATTCATTACATGCTGACTCATGCCATCAAAGACAGGAAATTAACATATAAAGCTCTTGTCCAAAAGCTTTGACAATGCTTTTGTGAACCAATATTCCAATGTATCAGAGTAAAGTCATTTGTTACCTGCATAACACACAAAGCCTACTGATGGTGCGTGTGTGATCGTTCATTCAAACAAAGCTGCACTATTACCCTCAGGTCTCTGGTCGCATGCTGCTGCTGCTGCATGCAGTGTGTGTGTGTGTGTGTGTGTGTGTGTGTGTGTGTGTGTTGACCTTGCGTCCGCCGGTGTACAGGTAGTTGCCGTCAGGGGAGAAGAGCAGATGGGTGAGGCCTCCGTGGTGGCGGGTCGGCAGCAGAGCCAGCAGGGTGCCGTCTTGGCAGGAGTAGAGGCCAGCGCAGCGGGAGTACGAGCCACAGGCGTAAACAGACTGGCAGGGGCTGAAGCCAAAGCAGGAGATGATGCCACTTTGGCCCTGCTTCTTCACTGCAGTCAAGACAACACAGTGGCATTTGGCAGGGCGGTCAGCCTTTTTTAAAAAGGTTCAAAAGACACAACTCCCAATCACTTCTACTCAAAGTTGACTTTTTTGGCAGCTCCTGTATTCCTGATTACATTTCAAAAGGAGGAAAATATTTCTCAACGCACACATGAAGTCACATTTGGATCATCTGGTTCTTTTTACAATCGATTTTCCTGTAACGTTACCTCCTTTCCAAATCATCCTCTTTCTCACTCTTCACAAAAACGGCTTTTAAGCACGTTTTCTGCACAAAATAGCAGAGCCGAGGGTTTGGCACTCACATGTATCACATAACTTGTCTTTGAGATTAACCATACATTTCTGCATAATTTGCAGTTATTAATGATCATGCCGAGCTGATGGAGCCAAACAGACAAGAAACAAT
Organism: Sander lucioperca; assembly: GCF_008315115.2. Taxonomy (NCBI): domain Eukaryota; kingdom Metazoa; phylum Chordata; class Actinopteri; order Perciformes; family Percidae; genus Sander; species Sander lucioperca. The sequence goes on from NC_050181.1 coordinate 28,560,775, forward strand.
ATACAGCAATGATTCACCAGAGCAAGACGTTGAGATGCCAGCATAGCAGCGTTGAGGTTTAGTCATTACATAAAAAGCCTTATTCCAGCCTCAGAATCATAAAGGGCAAAAAAAAGTGTGTTGACATTTGCAAGGATAATTTTAGTGCTTTAGAATACTTTAGCCCGTTAACTACAAGGCAAGGTTCACTTCATTTCAGTACTTTACAAAAGCCTGCCAGCGAGCTGAAACTTCTTTGAAGTGTGTGACAAAGATAAGGAATTCATCACAGTTAACATTTAGTTTCCTTTATTGTTTGTCAGAAACGCATAATAAAAAAACTCTCCTTTTTGATTTGTTCAAGGAGACTTCAGCCCGTTGGATGTGACAGCCAGCGACAGAGAGTTTGGAGCGCCCTTCAACAAAACAGTCCCTGCTTTTAAATTGGAACACACGTCCTTAATATTGTTCATAACCAATAGTTATCCATCTTAGTGCACATGAATTTTCCACCACTTTCAAAAAGCTTTTAAATCAATACATATTGTGAGAGCACGGAATAGATCCAAATTTGTAATAGAATCAGAATTAACATGTCTGTTAGATTAGACCCTTGTACTGTGAAGCGGGGCTGGGTATTGGCATTGACTACACGACTCATCTTTGATACTCTGTGTCACGATTACAGGTCACAATTCGATTCATCACGACTGAAAATACCTAGAGAATTCATAACAGTACCTTACAGGGCTGCACGACGTAATATCTAATTGTGATTATTTTGACTGATATTGCGATATGATTCACAACACTAGGGAGAGAATCATAATTGATTTATCATTCTCATTGAAAAATATTAAAATTTTTCTTAAATGATTAGAGTGATTGTAGGCTATTTGTAGGCCAGGACATCTCTGCAGCACCACCATACTTCATTCAGAATGGTTTGACACATATTTTGCCTTTAACAAATATTGCGAAAATGACGCTAGGTTGACTCCTACAGGAGCGGAAAATGAAATTCGCTTTTATTCTACGCTTGTTAAACGTGGTTATAACTATCGATAGAATTTTCTAAATCAATATTGAATTGCGAAACTTATAATATTATAATACATGGATTCATTCATTTGTTTTACCCAGCGCTACTGTAAAGTAGTAGCAGTACATGATTTGTAGTTTAAAGTCCCCAGCATGTTGCTTTAAGCTGAAAAGTGTGCGAGAGCAGTTGATAACTGACCTACGGTGGGCCGCTCCTCACAGTCTCTTCCAGGCCGCTCGGTGTAGAAGACCCTGACAGTTTTGTCGAAGCCGCAGTAGAGCTGCGTTCCATCAGGCGAGAAGCAGAGGGAGTGGGCTGCTGTCAGCTCATCTAGATGATTGTAGGGTCGGAAACTGGCTCGCACCTCCCCGTAAAATGCATCCCACACGTGGACTGGGTTGTCACGGCTACTACTGGCTAGACTAAGGAAGAGGAGTGAGAGGGCAGACAAAAAGATTGGCAAAGAGTGAGTTATTAAGACATATGGGAAAAGGACTGAAAGACAGGCAGAGAATAGAGTGTGAATTATGCAAGAACACATTTAGTGAGCAGTGACTTAACATCCCCATTTTTGGATACTCCTGTGTGACTTACATAGTTGAGTTTTTCTCATTTTATTAACAACATTAGTGAAAGAAGTGGATTCAGAACGTAGCGTCATTGAAATGATGATATATACAAATATTGCTGTAATGCAATTCTGGCTGCTAGTATTGAAGTGACATTTTAAATAACAATGATATAGAAAAATATATAAGACAGGACATTTTTATAATGTTATGATGGTATATACTGTCATATCGCCCAGCCAGCCCTAGTTGAATTGGACATTAAACAGGCTTTACACTGCCAGCTCGCTAGTACAAAGTCTGTGTGATGTCTAATTGGGCCCATGTGTGAATAGAGCAGCTCATTGTCCGGAGAATTCACAGCGAGTGAGTGGCGTGTTGATGACGTTTCTATCATGCGACTGGCACGAAAGAGGAAGAATTCAAACATCCATAGGGTGATTTACACGAAGAAGCCGTGAAAAAAGTCCCAATCGGAGAGACGACGAGATTCGGACACTTGTGTCGGTAAGGGCAGACAACGAAATTGTCAGACAAACTCAGGGAATGGCAAGACGCTCGGTTGTTTATGATCAAATTAAGACCTGGCTACATGACCGCGGTGTGGTCTGCGATATGTCCTGCCTCCTGCATGCTCCACCCAGGCGCCACAACTCCTCTAAACCAAACGGGGTATTTCCAATTAGTGAGAACGTATGAACGCCTACATGTGAGGAAGGGAAACTCAATAATTGTAAAATTGGATATAGTGTCACAATCAGTCTATAAAAAGTAAAACAAATTAACTAATGAAATAAAAATAAGAGCTGTACCTGCATCTCATAGCATACATACCAGATTTAAATTAAATACGCTACCAAGATTCTTTTGAAATATACATTAGGTATGACCACAAACATCTTGTTGGATTTCTTTTGTTTGTTTCTAACCTCTACTGCACCACATCCACCTGAATGTATTAATGCATCAAAATAAATATGCAGCATTGTGCTATGCCTCATTAAGGAGACAAGACCACAGCACAATATTCCTTTTGATTCAAATCAGGGCCAAAGACTGAGCCATGCCTTTTTAACTCTAATTACTGGCACCGAACAAATGCCGAAACATCACTGCGGCTCAATTAGACAAAGGAAATTAGCCCCTACCACTGCTGCCGTGTTCGGTTATGGTCCCCCTGAGCCGCAGCTTTATTCCAGAGCAGGGAAATGCCCAATTATAATGCTAGACTGCTGCTAGCTTGGAGCAATGCCTAGAACTCAATGCAACTTAACCGAGCCATAACAGGGGCCCTTACTCCCTCTCTACAGGAGGGGCATCAACAACACACGGCTTTTGGCAGACAGAAGTTCAAGGAGCGCAGGGGGAGGAATGAGAAACAAAATGGGGGATGTGAAAAGAGGGGGGAGGAGGAGGGAGGATAAAGACAGAGGGCACTAGAAAAACAAGTTTGCCGTGAATGCATTTAATAATTACAACCATAACCTTTCATCCGCTTGCCTTGGCCCTTAACAGTCTACCTGAGCTTGTCCGACCACCTGTGTGTGCCCTGCACGAGCTCCCCTGTGATATATAGCATTGATCTGAGGAAGAGTGCTGTCAGCTCTTCCTCATGACAGTCAGGTCTTTGTACGGCTCTGGCAGATCCACACAGGCCTCTCAAGTGCTTCATTGTCCACAAGAGGCGTTCGTTAATCACCGCGTTGTTTACACAACTCTCATCTCATCTTATCTCGTCATACAGCTCCTGACCCCCCACCCCCCTCCCTTTACATAGTGAAGGTTGTCTGGTGGGGTGGAGTGATGCCAATGCTGGGCCTTGATCAGAGGGCTCTTTCAGAGGGTGGAGGTGGGAACTGGAGGATGATGGGAGCTAGGGGAGGAGGGTTACACACAGTGAAAACTGTTGGCAACTTGACCTCAGCTCGTTAGCACGGCCCTGCCTCTCTCGCCAGACAATATGCAATCGCCACGGTGATGGCTGAGTGTTACTGATGTTGGCTCTGTTTAACAGAGCACGCACAGACACACAGTCATGTCACAATTACCACATTTCAAAAGCCTGTTAGAGTGTGTGCCTGCACACACACACACACACAACACCCAAAAAAAAAGAAAAAAAGAGAATGAGATGAAAAGAGAAGCTCCAAGTCAGAATCACGAGGCCCTTTAGGTGTTGTCTGGACCCGGGAGAGCTGTTAGTGGGCTGAATCATTCTAAAAAGCACCGTGGGCCTCAAACAGCCGAGCGGATTGCGGCGGAGGCAGAGGCAGACAAGACGAAGGCCAACTCTTCACTCATGAAGAGAGACATCGGAAAGCTTTTACAGCCATCTCCACGCTGCCAGCCGCAAACACCACGGGGATCAGAGAGTGAGTCACAAGCATAAAACAATATCCTCGACATTCAGATTCTTCAGAGGTCTATTAGACAGGCTCAAGCACACAGAAAATCAGAAAAACACACACACGCACGCACGCACTGACCATCTAAGAGCTAGATTTAAAACACCAATCACTGACTGACACCAGCCTCGATTAACAACATAGTGCCTTTTCTGTGTATACATCCTTCACAGTCTGGCAGGCTGAACTTTAAAGTGAACTTTAAATGTCTCATTTAAGAGCTGAGGCTCAGGGCATGGTCTGGCATCAAGATCAGATCAACTCTAGTCTCGCATTGCCAGACCTTCCTCTACACTGGCTAGTCCACACAGTATTTTCTGGGATGGGAGAAAAACGTGCTCTGGTTTATTGGTTTACTATATTTATTTCTTTAAATCACAATCGTCTTGGGAGGCGCTAGGCCCCGGACGCAGGTACGGTGCCACTACAAAATAGCCTCGTGAAGGAACTTGTTTTGATGAAACATTTGCTCGTAGGGCGCCCGGATAGCTCAGTTGGTAGAGCGGGCGCCCATATATAGAGGTTTACACCTCAACGCAGCGGCCCGGTTTCGACTCCGATCTGCGGCCCTTTGCTGCATGTCATTCCCCCTCTCTCTCTCTCTCTCTCTCCCCTTTCATTTCTTCAGCTGTCCTGTCAATAAAGGCCTAAAAATGCCCCCCAAAAAAAAAATCTTTAAAAAAAAAAACATTTGCTCGTAGGAGTTCAGAATGCCAACACAAAGAAAGTGGAAGGTGAGGGACATCCGGCGGAACCTCTGACGGCACCGGAACGATGCCGTAAATGAAACGCCGTCAATATAGACTAGACCGAGTCTAACTCACAAGCATGTGTCTGCGTCCAGAGAGCTCATCTTGGGGTACCAGCAGTAGTCGTAGATGGTGTCTCCCTCTGCCATCCTCAGCACTGGACTCTGCCACAGAATGAGAGAAAGGAGACGGTCAGGAACGTGAAGACTGAACACACAGTATAAACGAGTTGTAATGACAGATGGGATCTGAATAGGTGGCAACGAGGGAATGTCACAGGCTTTTGCTTTTAGTAAAACTTCATATAAAAAGCCAGTGGCACGAAATAGAGCAATAAAAGCTCAATTTTCTACCCTTTTCACAAGCGGTGAGAGATCTCTGTAATGGAGGAACGTGGATTATATTTCAATTATTTTTGTTCAGTGATCCCAATCTACCAGCCTGTAATACAATTAAGAGATTGGCCCGCCATATGATATTTCTCCAAACCTAAAAGGACAGAATGTCTATTCTATTATAACTGTTAAATCTTCAGTAATACATTTTCTCAAGCTGCTGCCTGTATTTGATTGACATGTTTTTTATTTAGCTGACAACATACTGTACATGCAGAAACAACAACATACTGACAGTCTTTGTATAAAAGGAAGTGGAAATATCTCAGTTTAGACTTGAGACAATTTAGAATTTAAAAAGAAATGTGAAATCTCCCATAACATGATTAAGGCATTAAAACATCCATAGTGGTGCAGAACACAAACCTCTAGTAATCTGTCGTATTTGCAGTCAAAAACTGGATGATTTCTAACTCTAAGGTGCTATTTGTTAGCTCTAAATTTCAAAGCCCTACGTATCAGACCACAGACGATAGGTGGATTTTGAATGCAGTAATGTGGTCAGTATTAATGGGAGTGAATCAAGAGTAGATTGTGCTCTCCATGTGTTTGTTTCACAGAATATTCTGTAACTAAACTTTGAGGAATGGGTGGCTGTGGGAACAGAAATAGGAGTTGGAATCTTCAAACCAGTAGGCCGAAGTTTGACTGACACCCAGGTTTGGAGAAGAAGATTATGGCTTTATAAATTTTCTGGACTCCCTTGACAAAAACAGTCTACCACTGCCTCAATCAGTTAGTGCATTTGTGTAATCTGCGAGTTTGGTGAATCTGAAATAAGCCTTTAAAAAAAAAAAAAAGGTCACCAAGTCAGTTTTAAGACTTTTGAAGACCATTATGAATGAAATTTAAGACCTTTATCACAAAATCAACTAAGCCCTAAATTCTAAATTCTTTATTTAATCAAGCCAAGTATCGCTAAACTTGTACTTCCCCATCGCTGAAGAATAAAATCTGTTTTTATGTCTGTGGTACAATCCGAAAGAGACTCGCACCAATAACACGAAAGCTGATTGGCTGCAATATAAGTTGCATGTTGGTCTCATTTGTAGTCGTAATACAGCGAAATTATATTTGGACCAGCGAAAGAAAGAACCACAACACCACAGAATAAATAAAAACAAGAGCATTAGAGGTAGCGTTGCATGGACGTATGAAAATTAAGACCTGTTTAAAATAATTTAAGACCTAGAACACAACACTTGAGCGTCTAAAATTTTTAAATTTTAGACTTTTTAAGACCCCACGGAAACCCTGTTAAACTAATATTGATGTTTTTAGGTGGCCCGTTTTTTTGTTGTTGTCTAAAATATGTTTAGCTGCTGCCCCCGTCCACAGCAGCACATTGCTTAGCTTCGGTGCTCTTGCCTGCTTCTCCAAACTGGGGGCGTGCTGACCGCCATCTACTGTAGCTAATACACTGACTATGGATAAGTACCTCATTCAACCCCACTTCAAAAAATCCGAACTATCCCTTTAAGGTTTTCCGAATGTTGGAAGGATTCCCTCAGTCAGCTACTACCTCTAACCGCTACGCAAACATTTGGGGAATGAGTCAAAAGCATACAACAATATCCTCGATATTCAGATACAAGATACAACAGATATAAGATATAAGGCTCAGGCACACAGAAAATCTTACTCACACACACAAAAACAGTGTCAAACTCTAACCCATGATGGTAAGCTGTGTGCTCACCATCTCAGGAAGCATGTCCCAGTTGTAGCTGTAAATCTCTGGAGGGAGGTTGTACAACCGGAGGACATTGTCTGCACTGTTGGTCAGGATACAGGAACCATCGGGGGCCCTGGTGTAGAAAAGGGAGGAGGAGGAGAAAAAGATGATGGTGTATTAACAGCAGTGAATTGATAATGTACACTGATGTACACAGGTTGGTTTTAAGCTATTGTATGCATCTACAGTACGTAGGCAGTTTGGACTAAAGGTGCCACAGCATACATTTTAAATCATAACTGTACTTGATTGAGAACTGTACTTGATTTATCTCGACTATGAGATAAATATTGTTTGTTAGTAGCTCAGTAAGTAGGGAGCTGGGTTGGGAACCGGAGGGTTGTTGGTTCAAGACCCCATATGGACCAAAGTATGGTGGTGGATTGGTAGCTGGAGAGGTGCCAGTTCACCTCCTGGGCACTGCCAAGGTGCTCTTGAGCAAGGCACCGAACCCCCAACTGGTCGGGGCCCCTTTTCATGGGCAGCTCCCTCACTCTGACATCTCTCCATTAGTGCATGTATAGGTACTGAGCATGTGTGTGTAAATCAGGCCTGTGTGTAATGTGTGTAATAACAGAGTGAAAACATTGTAATTTCCCTTTGCGGGATTAATAAAGTATACATTATTATTACTACTAGTTGCCTCACTTACACCAAATGTATTGTCTGCCCTAGTGTTTCCACTATGGCCTGAGAATGACAAACAGGGTGAAAGCCATTTTTCTACTTAGCACATCCAAAAGCTTATCCACATGGTAAATTATGCAACATGTTAATTCTAGAAGAGATTACCATTTGCAGCCTTTGAGGTAATTCTCTGGAACGTTGGAGTACTCGGTCCAGGAACCAGTCAGCATCTGGGGATTCTGGGTAAAATCTAGGCCAAGGCTGTAAGCAAGATAGAGAGAAGGGCAATTCTTCGGTTAAATCACTTTAAAAGACAGGAGTGGGATCATCACATAAACTGAAAGACTAAACTTACCATTTTACTAATGCTGAGGGCATAACGTTACCAGAGTGAATGCAACCACAATCCCAGCATATAGTTCTTGCCTAGAATTTGTTTGATTAAGTTTAATACCATCCAATACATTTTCCTAGCCTGGGACAAAACTGTTGCTGTATATAAACCACAGAGTCAACTTGCACAAAGCCCAACAGGAAGATTTAGACAGTTACACAATAAAGTGGAGTGGATTGTTAATTACATTTCACACCTCTACAGGTTCATTCCATCATTTTTCATCCTCTCCAAATTTTTCCACTGTGAAGATTGACGGTGTTTAATATTTAATCAGTTAAAGCTATGGTGCACTTTCTGCCCAACTTCAAAATCAGTGCTATTGTAAAATGCACAGAGGAAGCAGAGCAACATCTAACACTCACAGGCAATTACACATGCTCAAATAGCTGCCTGTGACTGTGCAATTACCATAACATTTGGATTGCAATAACTATGGTTGACTGCATCAATGTGAGTCAAACTAATTATTTCAGTAAACTGCTTTGTTGACACTTACGTGATGCCAGGTGGAATACATTTTCTACATTTTTATTAGATTATGGTGCATGGGCTGTTTTACTTATTAGTACTAAAATAACATATCTAATACTTTATATCATGTGTAGTCTACAGCCACGATGTTCCACTTCGGGATTGTTCAGCCGCCGCCGGAAAATCCGCAGGATGTCCCTCATTTCGGCCGGATGTCCGTAACCTTCCGCTTTCTTTGTGTTGGCGTTCTAAACCCCGGTAGATTTCTGAGGACTATGGTTAACTGCTCCTCAGATCTCTGCAGGGTAAATCCAGACAGCTAGCTAGACTATCTGTCCAATCAGAGTTTTCTGTTGCACGACTAAAACAACCTTTGAACGTACACAAGTTCCTTCTCGAGGCTATTTTGCAGAGGCGCCATTGCTCCGCGTGGCGCTTAGCGCCGCCCAAGACGATTGTGATTGGTTTAAAGAAATGCCAGAGCACGTTTTTCTCCCATCCCTGAATGCTTTGTGGACTCGCCAGATCCTCCTCCGCAGCGCAGTGGAGGAAGATCTGGCAATGCGAGACTAGTTCATGTGTAATTATGATGTTTCATGGGTGCCACATCATGTACTGAAGAGCAGTAGTGCTCCTGGTGAATAGAAGCTACACCAGGCAGTGAGCAGTACAAAAAATAACAGGAAGGATAAGATGATTCGCCAGCTGATGTGTGGTGAGCGTCTGGCGTCATAAGGCTGCCGTGCATCACCCAGGTGGGTGCTACACATAGGTGGTGGTAGAGAGTAGTAGTTTCCCAACTAACATTACATAACCCCCCCCCCCCCCCCAAACTCCTGCTTGTAATAGCTCACTTGATGGTGCGTCTGCTGCAACTTTACCCCTAGTTATATGGGTTAAGGGGTTAAAATAAATTTGACTTCTTCCTCCACTTACCGCTGTCCTTCACTGGGGCTGTCTGCAGATCTGATACTGTCATGCTCCTCCTCTGGTTTCACCTCTCCTCCTAAGGGAGCATCAAGTCCTCCATCTCCATTCTGACGGCATTCTTCTTCACCTCCCACACTGACAGGCACCTCTTCCCCTACTCCACCGTTGTCGCCACATTGTAGTGGTTCTCCTGCATCAAAAAGTTAATTTGTGCAGGTTAACTCATTAATCTCCAAGATAATCCTGAATCATAATCTCTGACTGACACCCACAATCCTAACTTGAATGAATACATTTCTTCTTCCCCTTTGTTTTATTTCATTTGATACATGCATCTGCAGATACTCTACTTTGTGCTGGTGAGGCTGGGTCTTTCTGCAGCAAGCCAGCCTGTGCTGGTGTTTCTTGCATCTTGACTGGCTTATCAAGCTGCTCCAGTTCCTGTTCCTCCTCGCTTATTCTGGGCCGCTTGGCAGACGTAGGTACCCCTTCATCTGAAGTCTCGGCTACCTCTAAGCGTTCACCGTCAGGCAAAGGTGGTGCCTGATGAGGGGGCTCATTATCCGCTTCTGCGTCCTGCCCTGCGCCTGTAACACCACCGCTTTCACCACTTCCAGCTGAGTCAGACATCTCTCTTGGTTTATCAATCTCTCCTGTCAAGTCCTCTACCTGGCGTCCGAATACCTTGTGTCCGGTGGTTGACTGTCAGACGTGGGTGAGGTAAGTGCTACTGGGATAGTGCTTCTTCCTGCAGTGTGGGTGTTTGAGTCTGCTGGGGGTCGAGGACATCACAGCACCCACTAGCCTAGAAAACAGTGAGGAAAGCTAAAACGAAGGCAGGGGGACAGGGCAGATGAGCGAACAATAATACAAGACACATGTCAAAACAATGCAAAAATAACAACAGTTTTGCAAAAGCCCAAACACATCAGAAAAGTCGTGACGTTTCCTGATTAGAGGAATAACTAACGTTATAAACTGTTCGGGCAAACACCCTAAAGACACCTGTGGCTAGTCGTGACGTGCCATCCACTCAAAACTAGCAATAATGTTAATTTTGTTTACGCTTGCTACTTAGCTACATCACAAACTTGTGCACGCTTCACTCAATGCATGCGCTGCGGCACTAATATAACTCGAATGATGCTGCCAAACAAGGCAACAACAGCAAACGTTAAGCACCTAACGTTAGCATTAGCCTATGCTAGCCGCCTGGTGCTACTAACCTGTGTTGTGGCTTGCCTGGCCTTTGGTTCTGCTCGCAATTTGGCTATAAACAGTTTGTGGTCGATGGTGTCACCTGAAGCCGGAGAGTACCAATGATGCACAAAAATATTCGACGTTCTTCTACTTCGGGATGTTTGCGTTTCTATTCACCAGTTCATTGTGAGTTGTTAACACTGTGGGCGGCCATGTGTTTCGAACGATCGCGAGAGTTGCGCTGATCACGGTAACGCCCTCATTTACTTTTGTGATCGGTAACGCGCTCATGGATGCTCATCATCTACACACACACACACACCTCCACACACACACACCTACATCTACACACACACACACACACACCTCCACACACACACACACACCTCCACACACACACACACACACCCACCTCCACACACACCTCCACACACACACACACACACACACACACACACACACACACACACACAGCTAATTTATTTAGTATTTATTTTTGTTCTTCAAAGCCAAACTATTTACACATCTTGCAGTTGTTCTTTTCCAAAACTCTTACATGTATGCTGCTATTTTAACAACATTCAAAGACTTGTTAAGCAAAGGAGCTGAGCTGACTGGGGGAAAAATATCTTTTAGGCCAATATTGTTGGAACTCTAGTTACCAGAGCTCAAATAAACCAGATGGTCAACTTATACAGTTAAGTGGGCAGGCTGTGACAGGATCTTTTCAAAGGATGCAACCAAACATCTGGGGCTTTTTAACACAACACAACATTGCAGTTTATCTAATCATAAAAGCTTGCATAGTGCAAACAACCTTGTTTGACTTTTTGTAGACAGACTGACTGACCAACAACTAATACTGCACAATATCAGCTTTTAAAAACGTCAAACATAGGTATTTTTAAAGTCATTCACAAATAAGAGACTTGATAGTATCATCATGTGGTTAAAGTCGATTTCTTTGATTTGGCAACTGATAATATTAAACGTTGTAACCATTTATTATCAATTCAACAGTTATGACATACCGGAGTCTACTGTGGCTACTTCAGTTTACACAGTTAGCTATAGCAGGTAACTATCCACCAAAACCTCAGCTAAGTAGAAGTTTAAGTTGAAGGTATTCAATGAACATCAGTTGCCATTTAGTTTAAAAACATATTGTTTAGTTATCGAGGATACAAAAATAACTACTGGTTGACTAAAAGCATGAATCTCTCCAATCCAATTAGATAATACATAACATGGAACAAGTTTCAAATTTCCTGAACATAGAATTTCCTTTCAGATAACACAACTGATCAGACAATTCTTTATCTATACGGCGCCATCAGAAATGGTCAGCAGCACTACTCAGGGCAGAGACAGAGCTAAAGCAATCTGGGCCAAGTTGTGACCCGCCTTAAGGTTTAGTGTCAAAACCCACAAATATTACAAATCATGCAAGCTTGCTCTTACAATGGTGCCTCTTACAAGCCTGATTTAACATCTTTAACTGTAAAAAGTACCTAGTTGATCCAAAACATTTAAGTCCACCGGAGTGTAAAAACTTTTACCAAAAAGCCCCAACTTGTATCTCTTTGAGGAGGACCTGCCACTCTGGTTCAGTTTTGCCTAGAGCAGTACATCCAACAATAGTTAGCACACAGCAACAAGTCTGTGCTTTAAGCCAATTCTGTGCATCCCACCCTGTCAGCTCAGCTCCAGACAGTACAGACTTCAGCCCTTTATTAAGCCTGCACCTTCAGCAATAATCTAAACAGGAAATCTGAACACATCCACTCTTCATTTTAAGGAAACCAAAAGGGCAACAAAAGCTAACCACCAGTAAAATCAGATTAATCAAAGACTGCTTACTGTTCTATTCTGTAGCAAAATAGTAACGTTCATGGTGATCAGACGTACACGTATCAAGTTAATACAGAACAGACTGCCAACAGTAAACAGTCTTGTAGAAAGCTAATTTCTTTCTTTGACTTTAGAGGACAGTTAAGGAGGTGATTTTCAACTTAAACATTTTCAGTTAGCCGTTCAGGACCGAACTATACAATTTAAGGCATGTTGAACAGAGAAATAAATCAAAACCACTATGAGAGAAAAATCAAAACACAAACTTTTATATTTACAAAGCTCAGCGTTTATATTGGTGAGCGATGATGCTTGTGTGTGTGTGTGTGTGTGTGTCTGTAATGTGTATGATTTGATATTGATGTAGCCCCGACGTGGTTCCAGAGGAGAACAACTGTAACCGAGTGTCCGTTGTGTTTGCTGTAGGTGTGCATGTAGTGTGTCTGCAACTCTAGAATCTATGTGACATGTAGCTACGTATTCGTGTTTTGTCGATGTTTCAAAGTCTTTGTTTTGTACAATTATTTCAGTTCATCCAGTTCCACATCTGCAGGGATTTCTGGTGACTAAGATGTAATCCAGCCACGGCCATCGAAACCCAACACAGCTCTCGGTCTCTGACGCCTGGGCAGGTCTTCTGTCCCGCTGGTTAGAAGACCTCCACGCAACCACCTGAGTGTTTCAGGCCGAGGTGGGTGATGACATCTGGGCAATACGTGCCTCTTTATCCTCTTTCTCGCCGGAGAGCGCCCGATCAAATCCCAAACCTTACACTTCCAACACAGATGGGCTCCATGGTCGATAAACCTGTAACTTCATCCGGTAACTGTCCAACTGATAATGCCAATGGCCTGCCCAGTCCGAGGTCAAGACAGAAAAGTTTCTTAGGATTTAAGTTCAAAAAGGACAGGTTTAGGGATAACTGGTTCATGGGTTGGCTGTAGATTAGATCCTCCATGCAGAGGGCAGCAAATAAAGCACAGCCAGACTCCTGCGAGAAGACAGAAAGAAAGAGCACAAGGCCATCATCACCACACTGTTCTAACGACAGCTAGAAACAAAGTGCTACAAGATTGACCAATAGTAAATGGATCAAATCAAGTCTTTAATATACAGTTCCAAGCAAGAATAGCTTACCACTGCCGAAGATTTTTCTTCCTTCAGTCACTCTACAGCTCTCAAGGCAGTCATCGGGTTGGGGCACCAAGTAGAAGCATCCTCGCCAGCAGCTCTTCAAACCCATGGCTGCCTCTTCACTGTGTATGTTGATCAAACACTTGGCGTGGGCTCTTTATAGCGACTGCAGCATCCATTTTGATAAGTAACTATCAGTCAGTCTTGGAGCCACTGCAGCATGTCCAACACCTCAGTCCATGGGTTTTTCTTTTTTCTTTTAACCCTCTTCCATCCCCGATTATTTCAGGGTTACTGGCAAAATAAGGGAAACTCTCAGCGAGTCAATCGCAAACTATATTCAAAAGATTGGTTTTCTTGAAGAACATTCACTCCATATTATCAACGTCTCATGAATTTTCCTTCATCCATTTGCAATTTTTTCTTTCTACTCTGAAAGATAATACAAAAATATGGTTATATACAGGAGGTGGGAGAAGACGTGCTTCTCGAGTCTCTTATTTTCAGTTTGGGAGTATCTTTTCAGTGACTTTGTCCAAGTCATAGCAATCCTCCTGTTGTAATTGTGCTCCCATCCCCAAAATGGTACCTCACAGCTTGAATGAACAAAAGTGCATAGGTGAGTTGGTGAGGGCAGGGCGTTGAGCGCTTATGAGGGGTTGAGGTGAAGACAAGTGCACTAACCAGGTGTACTCTATCACCCTCTCAGTTCCCTCAAGGGTTATGCACTCCGTTCTCCACAAAACAGAGCCCGTCCTTGATTTTCCCACCTCCGCTCCGTGGTTGATCAAGTCTCAGAATCCACGACCACACACAAAGGTCCGGTTAGAGGATCTTGTTCATGTTCTTGTGATACCTGCCACTCTTCCTTAAAAAAACCAAAAAAAAAACCAACACCACTCAATGTCCATATGGCAGAAGCGCACTTGCAAACCCCACCCATCTTATGTGGGAACAAAAAGAACAAAATTAAAACAAAACAACTGCACCCACAGATATCCATGTGGTTTGTAAACAACCAAAGCTCCAGTATGGAATAGAAAGAGTCCTTTCCTTTAATTCTTAGTCACTATTTGTACGACCAGGATTGTAGAGGCAGTGTGTTCAACTGTATCCATTCCCAGTTTTAATTCTTCTCCATTGTGTAAATAGAAAAAAAAAAAGTTCTCGCTAAACTCTTTGAAGCTTTTTTGTATTTTGTTTCCATTTTTTAAATCTTCTGAGGAAAAAAAAAAAAAAAAAAAAAATCTGGTATCAGCACGGGTTTCTTGTCATTTTTTTGGAATACATTCAATATTTTCTTAAGAAATAATACACACACACACTTCACATGGCGATAATGAAACAAGATGAAAAAAAAAAAAAATTAAGGAAATCTTTTTTTTTTTTTTTAAACACAACAAAAATAGCAGCCCCAAGTGCTCATTATCTTAGTCCAAATACTTTTTAAACTTTGTATATAATGTATATATTCATATATATTTTTCATTAAAAAAAGAAAACTCGTCATTATCAAATTGCAACAACGAATAAGTAACACAATATGCTAACATTTCATGCACCGTTCTGTGCACTTGCACATTAAGATGCTTTTTTTCTTTTCTTTTCAGAGTCAGAAACTCGACACCTTTCATTCACAAGTTCGAGAGCTGACAAAAGGCAACGTGATCACATCCCAGGAAAACAGACCGGACTAACCTTCCGATGGATCACCCCTAGACTGAACTAGAAATATTTACGATATAAACTTACATACTTTACATACACTGTGCTGAGCACTGACACACATCACACTCGCTCTCAAAAAAGAGTTAATGTCTCAATGGCCACGCACCCTATCCAAGTTCTTAGGCACAAATGTGCATTCATACACATACAAAAAAACATGTATTCAAAATGAGTACCTGTAGTTTTAACTCATTTCTATGAACAGTAAATGAACATGCACTCTGAAAACACACACACACAACGTCTCATTCTGATGCACACACACAGTAATGTCCCTCATGATTCGCCCTGCCTGCTAGTCCTCACAGGTCTAGCGACAGCTCCCCATGGGGAGAGGCTAAGGGTAATAAACTAGTGGTGGTCATCTTATGATGAGCGCAAAGCTAACATTTACAAATGTATGCAATTCTATTTCGTCTAACTGGGGATGAAGAGCTGGTGAGAGAAAGGATGTGTTGTGCAATTGCCCTCTCTCTCTCAAAACATACAGATCAAGTCCCTGTTTGGAGAACGAACACACACACACACACACACACACACACACACACACACACACACACACACACACACACACACACACATACACACACACACTCCAAACATGAGAATACAAAATTACCATTTGAACAAAAAAGACAAAAATGGCCTCTTATGTTTCATACATCTTGGTAAGCAACAAAAGAATGAGAAAAAAAAACAAAAAACAGACATTGTGCAGACTGGTATATTACTGACACAAACCAACCATCACACATCAGTCACTCTTACAGTCATCCATACACATTCACAAAAATATTTACTTCTACAACTAACCCCATTTGTTTGATTTTTTTTTTTTTTTTTTTTGTTATTTCTTTTTTAGGCAAGTGCAAATCTTCAAGTTTTTTTTATAATCCATTTTTCAATAGCTTTACTTTTTATATAAACGTAAAAAAATGCTAAACAAGAGAAATATCAACAGTGTTTGTCTTTTGAGAAAGGATTTGCTCTCTGATAAGGTTTCAACTAAAGGTCCCCCTGACTTTGAAAACCATTCACCCCACCGACTGTTTCACCGACCCCTTCCAGTTCTGATGCCAGCCACACAGATAATGTGTATGTACACATACCGTATGTGCACTGATTCCCAACACACACACACTCACTCACACACAAAGAAAAAAAAACTATTCAAATCCCATCTCAATAAAGTGCATTAGTTCAGTATAAGGTGCTTAATCTTTTGAGTGCCAGAGGATACCCATCATACTTTTAACATCACCCCTCCTCACCCCTGCTCAAGTGATCAACTGGTGCAGCAGGGAGCCCTTTTTTTTCTTGCCCGAGGGAAGGAAGGAGTGGGAGGCGCAGATCCAGGCGCCTCCACCCTGCACCTCCCCTCACACTTGCTCCCTTCCTATCACCACCCCACACCCTCCCCACCCCCAGTACCCCCAGCAGTGCACATTCGTTATCAGGTTTGTCTGATTAAAAGACAGAAGGCCTCAGGTAGCTATTGCTGCTGCGCTGCGTCACATCAGTAATCCTCCACCATCTCCATCTCATTCAGGCTCAGACACTCGCCCGTGTTGTGGAATGAGTACCCTGCAGGGAGGAGGGGGTGGGCAAAGATGGCACAGACAAGAGCAGAGTAAGATCAGAGGAGGATGGGACATGGGCGAGTTAGAAGGGGCTGGCAGGGATATAGTTTAATGCAAGCCAGAAATAATTTGATAAGAAGCACACTCTGTTCTGGAAAGGTTAAAAAGGGACAGTTCACCCCAAAATAAAAAAATGCATAATTGTAGTCTTACCTGTAGCATTATTTATCAATTATCTAGATTGTTTTGGTTAGTTATCCAGTGTTGGAGATATCGGCCGCAGAGATGTCTGCCTTCTCTCTAATATGATGGTCTCTTTCACAAATGTCCCTTTCAAGAAATCATGACCCGGTTACTCAAGATAATCTACAGACCTGGTTGTGTGCAGTTTCACATAGGAACTAATTTTCTTTCTACAGAACTACACCCGCCAATAAAAAAAATAAAATAAATAAGGCTGAAACTACACAGATTACAATATCTATTATTACCTTTATCACATTTGTTTGACCACCTGTTTACATCTACTTTGAGAGTGAACCATATCCCAGAATATCCCTGGGTTTACGCTCCAAACATGCTTATGGGTACATAAATAAACTTCAGACATAAGCCAACCCTATGAGCACATCCTACCCACCTGGAGTGGGTGCAAACAAGTCATCAAGAAGACTTTCTGCTGGTGCTTCAGAAAGTTGGGCGTCTTCCTTTGTCGCTTTTGTTAAACTCCATTTGTTTCCAGACAATAAATACATTTAGGCTCGCTTTGTGTATTTACTCTAACTTTGATGTACAAGTGTACTGGTGTTATTTGTTGTAGGGCTGAACGATTAATTGCATTTGCGATAATATCGCGATATGTTAAAACGCGATTTCCTAATCGCAAAGGCTGCGATTTGGTCACATGACTCACGAGAGCAAATCAGTCTGCACTCCGCAGAGAAAGCATCAACTTAGCACGCCAACGCTACGCCGTACCTTGAGCTGGTCATTCAAACAACTCTGAGTTGTAGTTTAAAACTTTTACAGCCACTTTAATAAAATGAAGGGTTTTATTCGGGCTTGAGTCTATACATGCAGTTAATGGAGACAGGCACACAGAACTCAAGGCTCGGTTGGCAACGATTAGCTCTGATTAGCGGTTAGCTCCGGTTAGCGGTTAGCTCCGTTATAAAGATATGAGTGGAGGAGCTGCCACTGAGAGGGGTAACAACCAGACTGATAAATGACGTTCGGGGTGCTTTCACAGCAGCGTGGCCGCAGTGTTTCAACAGTTTTATTAGTACAGTTAATCCCACGGCAAGAACACCAGCAACTAGCTAACGCAACGATAGCCTCTCTGAGCAAGTGCACACGGCAGCACGCAACTTCACGAGGGGGAGGGGCTGGAGGCAGATCCTCTCTGTGCACTGTAAAAAAATACACTGTACACTCACGTACCTAAGATGCTGGGGTCAGAGTGCAGCATCATGGGCTGTTTCTTCTTCATCTTTCCCCCCTGGTTGTCATAGAGACCAGCCTTGCCCATGTGGTTAGCTTGAAACATGGACTGCAGGGTGCTTGGATTCATACCTCGCATTGAGTCCTAAAAAGAGAAGAAAGGAAAATGTCAAAAAAAAAAAATCAGCTATGACAAAATGTAAATGCATCTATTTGCATCATAACTTTCAATTTTGGAGTCCATTTTTCCCCTCATTTCTTGCCATAGCCTTTAATAAAGGTTATTGCTTTAATTTTTTTTATTTTTTTATTTTTTAAATGGATGGCTGCCTTAAATTGGAGTCTTGCACTTATGACAGTGATGTTGTTTTGTTGGCATGTGTGCATTGTGGGAGTTCTCCCAGGTGCTTTGAAGGATAAATGATGCCTATGAATGATATAAAAAAAATGTGGATTTGTGTTTAGACATTTGATGTTTCCTGGCACAGTTTTGAGATTCAGAAACCAGTTGACAATTTGAAAATACATTTTGGAGGAGCCATTAGTTACATTAGGCAATGTTATAGTTAGTTAAAAGAAAATCTTTGGAAATTGGAGGGCTGTTGTAGCAGCGGGAAACACAAAAAGACACCTCAATGTCACTGTGGTTCCCACTAACAACTCAACTCCATCAGTGTTTGCATATACAGAACAAAATCTATATTTATGTACCTGCAGAGGGAAGTTCATGTTCAATCCAGCCACTTCCTTTGATAACTGGGATATATAAAAAAGGAGAAGAGGAGGAATTTACAATGGTCACAATGAAATAAACTTCAAAGGCTTCTTTTATAGCCATTTTATTTCATGTAGCCTGTTAATATTATATTAAGCATACATCATGGTGTTTACAAGCCTGACCTTAATATAAAAACAGCATTCACAAGTATGCATATGTTCTTCTCTCTTTATTTAGTCAGTATGTACTGGGTATACAACACTTCCTAGTCATGGTTTATTATAATTTGTAATGATTTTAAGTACATTTTGTTAATGCAAGTATGTACACTTTACATGTTTGGGCAGCAAGGACTGTATCAACAACAGGTGATGTTTTTTGGTAAATGCTGTTCTCAGGCCTACCTGCTGCTGCTGTCTCTGTTGGTTGGCTTTCTGTTTGGCACGTCGCTCCAGAAACTGTTTGGCGAACTCTTTGGCTTCCACTGTGTCCCCTAGATAGGACCGGATGAAGTCCAGTACTGCATAGGGAGACTCCACCTCCTTCAGGTATGCCACAATTGTGGCAACTTAATAAAGACATAAAGTTGAAATAATTAGCAATGTTGAAAATATGGGGAAATATGTTGAGATTAATGTACTTTCAAGTACCTAAATCCTAGGGCTGAACGATTTTGAAAAAAAAAAAAAAAGAAAAAAAAAGAAAAAAAAAAAAGGCGTTTTTCCTGCCAGATATTGTGATTATGATTCGACCAAACATTCAACTAAATATTTCACATTTCGTGATTTTGGTTTAGCCCTACTAAATACCTAAATGTGTTGCATTTTTAACACATAGCAATCAGCTTTCCAAGTGTAGGGTTCATTTTCCCCATCCTTGACATTGCTAAATACATCAAAGCTGAGCAGCCTACCATCCAGAGAGGAGGAGGAGTTGTTGGCAGAGGTGTTGAGAGCGTGCAGCATCTGTTCACACCAGGTAGTGAAGCCGTCCTGAGGCTTCATGCCCTGCAGCAGCTTCAGCAGCTTCTCCTCCTCTTCCGTCCGCTTACGACGCATCATGTACTGATCACTGCAGATGACATACAGGGGTTCAGTGCACATTGATTATGTTCATCAACTAAAATTCATACACATATAAATGAATATCACAGTACTATCTGCCACAGAAGTGTGTGTGTGTGTGTGTACAGTATTTTAACAGGCCGTCACATATTCCTTTGGCGTGCATGAATATTAACTCGTTGATTTAATCTGGCCTCATGTACCTGAGTGAAGGGCTGCTGCGGCTGTTCTTCAAGCCCATGTTGTTGTTGCTGTTGCCACGCAGGCCGGTTTGGTTCTTCACAGCCTCGTCCCACATGCCCATGCTGCCTGAAGAGCTTCCACTGCCGCCCTTACCCTCCATACCTCCAGGCCCGCCCCACATGCCAACACCATCCACCCACTGCCCTCCCATGGAGGAGCTTCCCATTGACATGCCGGAGTGCTGGAATCAGATAGAGAAATCATTTTTAACAAATTGTAATCATTTCCTATTGGCATACCCTACAATGGGATGACTTTCATTGCTGAAACTCACGCGGTCTCTCTGCTGCTGTCTCTGTTGCTGCTGCTGCTTCAGGAGCCTCTCCGCCTCCTGCTGCATTTCCAGCAGAGCCAGAGCCGGGGGCTTTCCTGATTTGGATAACCCAGAGGAGGGAGCCCCGCTCCAGCCTGAGCCGCTTGCCCCAGGACCCTGCTGCTGGGGGGCCTGCTGCAGCAACTTCATGATCAGTTCCTGCTGCTGACGACACTACACGAAGATATGACAGAGGTTGACACTTTAAAGCGGTAATTTATTGCTGGGTAAACAGGGTTTAAAGCCACCAAACAGTCATTCTTATTGCATTTTATCTTTAAACTGAACCATTTGATAATCAAGTTATATTTCATATGATAACCAATAGCAGGGCTCTAGAGTGCGACCATTATGGTCGCACATGCGACCAAAATTTGTAAGGGTGCGACTAAGATTTTTCCTAGGTCGCACCAGTGCACCCAACGTCCTCGCATCCGCTGCCTCTCCACGAACGAAGCAATGTCGTTTATATCGATATGGTTTAATGTTGCGTTACATGACCCATTCCTTCTGTAAAGCCATGCCTGTGTTTGGCTCTCTCTCCGCGCAGCCCCGCCCACATTCACTCACACACGGCACCCCTGCAGCAGTTTGGACCGGCGGCGCTGTGTCTGTGACACAGCGCCGCCGGTCCAAACTGCTGACATTTGTCTACAGTTGTAATTGTTATTATAGTATGGAGTAAGTATGAGAGGGAAACCTGTACTGGTACCAGTGTTTACGCTGGTAACTCTCTGTTATTGCGGCTGCCACAGCGAAAAACACATTAGAAGTTATTAAATGCAACTAACTTCAGTTCGTTGAGTAATAGTGTGAGATGGAGCCTGCTGGACCTGGGTGAGAGATGTGACCCATTGCCAGAATATCATAGTTCATAAAAATGCAGCGCAGTGACGATACAGACATTTCATAGCCTACACAAGACGTGTAACGCCGCTGACCTGCCAAAGCGCATTCGACCCGTGCTGGACCCAGTCAACCGTCACTCTGTGAGTAGCATACGCTTCAGTCCATCGCACTTCCCTCTCCCTCTGCTGTTTTTTTTTTTTTTTTTTTTTTTGGGTTTTTTTTTTAAGATTTCGGCCTTTATTTTGATAGGAAAGCTGAAGACATGAAAGGGGAGAGACAGGGGGGAATGACATGCAGGAGAGGGCCGCAGGTCGGAGTCGAACCTCTATCTATACCAACTGAGCTATCCGGGCGTCCTCTCTCTCTTTTAATCAGTCTGTTATTGTTGTTGAAAACAAGTGAAGGAGCTTTCTCAGAGAGATATATATATTTTTAATATATCCTAAGCTATTTATTTCAGATAACTTTCTGAATGTGTTGCAGCTGTATATTTTCAAACTGGTAAAGGAAACCCTGTCTTCGCATTTTATTTTAATCACAATCTGTTTTAATAAAAGAGCTTGTGAAGAGTGGCTTTGACTTAAAACTGAACATTTAGCCCACTTGGTAAAAAAATACAGAGCTATATATCGTGTATCCCCATTCAGCGTTAACGGTGACGCGAGGAAAAATTTGGGCGCACCTAAATTTTGTGCTGGTGCACCTAAATAAAAAAGTTAGGCGCACCAGTGCAACCAAGGCAAAAAGTTAGTCTGGAGCCCTGAATAGTGATCTCTAACTTGATGACATTGAGCATAATAACTAAAAAATTAAAAACACAATTGTTTAAAATGTTTTGCAGTTTTAATGAGCCAAGTCTGTAACATGAAAAGTCAAATATTTCTTGTAAAAAAAAAAGAAAAATTAAGAAGACATTTCAAATTTCAGTTTACAAAATCTGAAAAAACGGTCTCAATATATAGAAATATATCCCTCTTCAACTCACTTGCTTGCGTCTGAAGAGCTCCTCCTCATCCCTCCTCTTTTGCTCCTCCTGCTGCCTCCTCTTCTCCTCCCTCCTCTTACGCTGCTCCTCCTCCTCGCGCTTCGCCCTGAGTTCAGCGTCTCGCCTCTCCTGCTGGAGCTGGAGGGAAAACATCAGGAGTCAAACGAAAGGCATACGCTGAGATTAGAATAAGCAACAAAAAAGGTTTTACTCTATCCTATCTGTTTTACATCTGGCCCCTTTTGATTACGGTTATTGTGCCTGCTAGCATTGCTACCAATTTGTCCAGCTAGCAATTAAACAGCAGTGAAGACGTACCTATAACCTTAAAAAAAACAAAAAAAAAAACAAGGAACTTAGCAAAATGTAGATGTAATTTTGCCTTCTAAGGCAGAAGTCTCACAACTGAACCCACCTTTTGAAGCTGTTCGAGAGTTGGACCCTGAGTAGAAGGATTCATTGTTATGTCCCAAAGACTGGCTTCACCGCCTACATGGAAATAAAATTTGGTTATTTCAGCATCATAAAAAAGGTACAGACATGTGTTGTCATTGTGCATACATCCAGGGGCAGTGCAGAAAGTACCTGACGGCTGTGAAGCTGAGGTATGCATGTCCCACATGGACCCTGTATCTGGCACTGACATCGACCTGTTCATCGAAGGCATCATACCCTGCTCACTGCACCTGGAACAAACAAAGCAAAGTCAAACACTGAAAGTAAAGTCCAAAGTCAACATCTCCTCTGTAAAATGACAGAAACTAGGTCTCAAACACAAATGAATGTACACTAGTCCAGACATGTAAGGTGAAACCTATATCCCCCCCATAGGCCGACCTGTTAATGAGCTGGAATAGCTGCTGCTGTTGGAGCTGCTGATAAAGAGCTGCTGCTGCCAGCTCCTGTTGCTTTTTCAGACGGTCCTGGTCCAGGTTTCCCTGAAAAGAAGACAGCGATCACAAGTCAATACAATGCAAACACAAGATACCAAAAACACAGCTATCCATATGTAGTGGGATAATGCTAAGAAAGACGAGATAAAGAAAGATTTGTTACAAATGAACCATACAGGAATTGTGCATTCCCATAAGTTTATGTAAAATGTAACATAGGTAATCAGGAAGACATGAGAATATTTGTAGTGTTACATTACAGCATTAAATACAGGTATAGAACCTGCCCTGTTCTGCTCCACTTATTTGAAGCTTTCATGCAACCAGTGACTTTTACTGGAGGCCACTGCATTATATGGTTTTATGACTGTGGTGTAAATATTGATAAATGAAGATAGATATTATTATAACATACTAGCTGTAACACAATTAAAATGACATGTCTCAAAATCAGGTGGGGTCAATTTTCAGAAATCTTTCATGTTAAATTGAATTTGAATGAATCATTGGTCTTTTACCGTAACCTGTCTATCAAGCTTCCCTCTCCTCTGCATCCTCCCCTCCCCATCCTCTACGTTGGCTGAGCTCTGACTCACAGTCCCGGCGGGCCCTCGGGTGGGCTGCGGGCGCTGCGTTGGTGGTGGCTGTCTCACCAGCAGGGGCGGCGGGGAGGGCCCTGGGGCGAAGGGCACGCGGCCCCACATCTTGATGACGTCGCCAAGGGGTTGGAAGCCCTCGTCGCAGCCCCGCTTCACCAGAAGGGTCATGGTGAAGTAGCCAGCCTGGAACCACTCGCACATCTCCACTGTGGTGAATGGACCTGGTAGAGGGTGGGATAGACATATTTATGAATCAATATGCTGTGCTTGCATGTATGAGTGTAAGACCAACTGTAAATGCCACGGTGTGTGAGTGTACCCTGGATTTCTCCCTGTGGGTCCTTGTAGAACCACTTCATGGCGGCCTCATGCGACAGCGGCAGAGCAGCTGCTGTGTTCCTGCTCTCCTGCTGCTGCTGCAACGCCTGGGTGAAACACTCCTCCTCCAAAGAAGTGTCCTGCAGTGATGCCACCATCCTCTCTGCCTCCTACACAAACACACGTGCATGCAAGCTGTCATTACACCATCACATCCCAGCAAGTTCACCTTTGTGGACAGAGCATTTAGGCATTTAGCTTGGGTCTTTTAATTCAGCTTAACCATCAGGTGGATCTGCCATGACTGATATGATCCAAAAGTTAAAGAAATGGGGGTACATTCCATAGATTCTCCGTTTTATTCAAAGTAATGACTCTAGAATATCCTGTAGCAAAAGAATCACTAGTTGATTAGAGTTAAATGTGCTTCCTGTTACAGTTATATTATGTTTCTGAGACCGCTGCTTGAACTGGGAGTCCTGTTGTTCCTACCTGCTGCAGGTGCTTCATGCCCTCATCATCCTCTGCATCTCCTCCAGGTGGAGGGTGGAGAGGAGCAGCAGAGGAAGGGGGTGGGGGAGGCAGACTGGAAGAGGTGGGGGCGCTAGGGCTCAGCTGGGCCTTGGAGCCCCCTAGCGGAGCCATGTCTGACACAAAAACAACAAGAAACATTAGTAAAACAATGGGCCCTATTTTTAGTGTTTCTATTTATGGGATGGTGATGTTGGATGTGGCGGGTAGAGCCACCTACTGGCTCTGTATCAGATACAGCAGGAACAGCGGGGCCAGTAAACAAGATATTAAGTGACTCCGGCTAAACATATTATATATCAAAACAAAATATCAACTTCGCTAGTTTCCTCGTACATACTTGTGAGACTAAAAGAGATTGGCTGAATGCAAGAAAAAGGTACTTTATTGTCACATACACATACATGTAGCAAAATTCATTCTCTGCATTTAACCCATCCCTCAAGGGAGCAGTGGGCAGCCATTTACAGCGCCCGGGAATCAACTCCAGATCTGAGCCAGTGCCTTGATCAAGGGCAAGAGAACACCATCAAAAAACCTAGTACATGTTTTTTGATGGTGGGGGAAACCGGAGCACCCGGAGGAAACCCACACAAACATGGGGAGAACATACAAACTCCACACAGAAAGGCCCGGAACGACCTGGATTCGAACCAAGAACCTTCTTGCTGTGAGGCCCCAGTGCCAACCATTGGGCCACCGTGCTAGCCAAAAGCGCTAAAGTTAAATAGCCAGGACAACACTTCAAAGCAGAATTTGTAATACAAGAAAGAAGTATTTATAGCCAAATGTTTGGATAGCAATGGTCTGAAAGTTAACTTTTTACAACAATCAGATATAGTACTGGTTGCTCCAGTGCTTCTAAAAAAAAAAGAAAAAGAAAAAAAAAAAAGCAGAAGCCCATATTTCTATGGAATCCATTTCTCAATTTCATTTTTTTTTTTTAAACTGATCCATTCACAGAAAGTGAAAAAAAATGCTATTTGGCTGTTTAACGGTTGAAATCTTGACACTGCCAATAATCTGACAAAAGCAGGGTATGAATAATGGTGGCCTTCCTGCAAGCATGTGACAAACACTGATGCCTTTAGTTTGCAAACTCATAGCTCCATAAAAAGCATAATAACGTTGCTAACTGAATCGGTTTGTGTCGTACACATGTCTACTTAAACACAAAAACATGGAATAAGGTGTACCGTCACTGGGCATGCTGCTGGCCTTGACAGGGTGGCTGTTGTTTAGCTGAGGGCTGTCCGCCGCTGGGCCAGCGTTGCTGGGCCGAGGCTCCAGAGCTGGAGGGGTACAGTTTGGGAGAGCTGGAGGAGAGGAGGAAGGCGATGCTGGCTTTGTCTCGCCATCCCCTACTGCAGAGCCACATTCTTTACTCTCTGTGAGGTGAGAACGGAGGAAAGGAAGGAAAAAAAAACATTAAGTAAGATGCCAAAATCATTAGTAATTCATCCTGGGCTTATGATCAACTAGAAAAAAAACTGTATGGACAAAGTGCAAACAATATGCTGTTGTGCACATTTAGGATGTAAAAGGCTCATACATTACGATCCATTTCCTCACGTTTTATTAACATTCCAATTTTGCTTTTAAATCATTTGATCATTGAACATGTATGCAACAATAAGGCTGGCATAGAAAACCCTGTGTATTCCAAAAACATTCTAAAATCATAATTTAAAGAAAAGATTAAGTCTTTCCTCACCGTTGTCTTTGTCTCCTTCAGCACTGTTCCTCTCAATGTCAGCGAAGTTCTCCTCTTCTTCTTCTTCCTCCTCTATCCCCTTAAACTCAAACTCATCCTCCAGGATTGTCTCCTTGCCACCCTTCTGACAGGAAACGACCAAGAGAAGTAGAGGAAACAAAAGAGTGTTAACAAATCCTGACATTCATGAGGGCTGACAATAAAATAAATATACTGGCTGAAATACAAGATGACCCTGTGTAAAGACTTAACTAAAACAAGAACAGGTACTTCACTCACAGAGTCTGTTATTGTGAATATGTTAATAATACCAGGGGTTGAAAATAATTGAAAGACGCACCTTCATAGTCATGAAAGCTCCAGAGGAGTCAAACGTGCCCATCTCCCCATCCTCCTCGTCTGTACACCACTCTGGCAGGCCGTCCCTGTCATCCTCTTGTCCCTCACTGCCTGCACGCCGGCGGCCACCACCATGGCCCTCAGAGTCCCGGAAATCGAAATCAAACTTCCGACGACGACTCTCACCTGGACCAGTATGCTCTCGCCAGCCTGCTGAGCGAGGACCACCATCTGACAAAGAGTTGACCGCCATCAGTGAGGATACTGTCATAAGCAAGTCAGGAAAATATCAATGAAACAGAGTAGGTTCCTACTTACAAAAAATATACAGTAACAAGGTTTCAAAGGAGTAACACATCGCCAAGTTACAGCAGTTGCCCAGACAATCATGTAGTCATGACTTGGGGGTCTGTTATATCCCACCTCCTTGACCTGACTGTTGTGAGAAACTGTTGTAGTGCAGCTGTTTCAGCCCAGTAAAACCCTACTGTCTTTTTTAGAAATCACCAACTGCCACTAGATGTCACTATAGCTACTGTTTAAGTGCCTGCTGCACACATTGTCACAACTGATCTTTGATTGCATAGAGTAAGGAGAAGTATAAATCGTTTTCTTCTACTGAGGCCTACTCTTAAGTGTGAACCAGCACACTCTGTGATTACACTATTCTGAATGTGTGATTACTCTAATTTGAATGGTCACATCCACCTTTTTAATTCCTTAAAGCCACAACGTATTACTGATTACATGAAGAACCAAACAGGCCTGTTAACAGGGATATGCGATATGTTCCAGGTCCAACGTAGGCTTGGTCTAAATTTGGTTGTTCAATACAAAGTGGCCATGTAAGCCACATATGAATCGTTCAGTCACCTGAATCTGTATATTGTAAGAACGGATTTTCAAGTTCTTTTTTTTTTTTTTTTTTTTTTAAACGTTACAGTAAGGACAAATCTTAATCATAAGATATAATGATATGTAATATACCTATTACATACTTAAGTAGGTAAGTAAGTACTTGGTCAAGAACTAAATTGGAAAATGTGACTGAGTTTAGCTGTATTCCAGCTGAGTCCATGTGTGTTTTGACAAAGCAATTGCACCAAAATTAGCAGCAAACTGAGCGTTAAACTAGGGCTGGGTGATACGGAGAAAATCAAATATCACAATATTTCTGACCCAATACCTCGATATCGATATTGCAGCGATATTGTGGGGTTGATATTTGGTGCTTTTACAAAATATTTTTACAATTACATTTTTAATGACTATGTGGATAAAGGCAAATAATAGAACAGCTAAAACAGTCTGGTAAGTTCACAAAATTACATTTTACTGTAATGCAGCTTGTAAAACCAGGAAAGACAACACTTTTATATTCACATTACAATATTACAATATCCAAAATTTAAGACGATATCTAGTCTCATATCACGATATCAATATAATATTGATATATTGCCCAGGCCTACATTAAACCCCTGAAACCTCCAGTTTAATAAACCCTTAGCTAACAGCAACAATGCCTCCATACTGGTGAATAAAACCATATCAAGAGTGTGTGGACTGCCATGTGCATTTTAAAACAAAAATAAATGATGATGCCTTTGCTTTTTCTTGTGTACAGCTTTCATTTTAAACACAAACAAGAATTTGAGGCAGCACTGCAGTAAATCAATAAATACATGTGTGTTTATCGTACCATCCCTGCGGGCTCCAGCGAGTCTCCAGTTGGTGCCCGGCTCCACCCCCTCCTCCTCCTCCTGCTCCTCCCGGAGGATGCGCCAGTTATCGCTGTCAGCCCTTGTGTACTCCTTCCTTCCTGGAACCACGGGACCTACAGTTTCTTCAAAGCCAGGACGCCCCACCTCCCGCCGCAGCGGCTTCTCAAATCGACGCTCACCCCTGAGGAAAGGGGGGGGGGGAGTGATAAACCAAACAATCGCAAAAAAACAGGTTGTTTTTATCTTTAAGAAATTTGTCCAGTCAAAACTTGCAACTCATCACTAGTGATACCAATTCACACATTTTAACTGGGCCCACGAAGAAAAACTAGTGGAAAAATACGACTACTAGATAGTGTAGTTCAGCTGATAACAGAAGACACCTGCAAAAGTGAGAAATCATCCCACAAGAGCTAAAGTCTACAAAAATACCAGAGAGGATTCTTGAGTTAATTACACTGGATGACAGCTTCTGTCCATAGTGACAATAGATGACTTTACTGTGCCATGGAGCCCCCTGGAGCCCCAATTTATATGACTTCAAGTAGTGTGTGCTGGGTTTTTCTTACCGGTCATCCCAGCTCTGGCTGCGGTGTATCTCTCGGACACTGCGTCCAAAACCCACCTCCGCTTCTTCAATACTTCTTTGGTAGAATCCACCTTCACCACGACCTCGTCCTGATTATATACACACGAAGAAGAGGGTGTTTTATATTTAATATTATTAGCATCATCATCTGAATGAGAGAACTTGTGAAAAGTCAGTTGGGATTGTTTCACGCACTCTCTACAGTCAAATGTGCTCCTTTCTGTTAAATCAACCTAATATTCTAAACTTAATTTTTTTTAAATAATTGAACAAACTTTTAAAACTTAAGATGCCCTGTACCTATTTAATTAGCTTGTATCTCTTTCAAGCGGCAGACATAAAATATGAAAGCCACACAGCATCATTCTTCCAAGTGGTTTCTTTGGATGTCCTGAACCGGACGGCTAGTGTTTACATTGGCCTTTTATATGCGCAGAGTGGTGTGTGTGCACAAGGTGAGTTCATCAGCCCTGTGGCTTTAGACAGGTGTGGCTGGACAAAAGAAATACTATTTAGACAGGCCAAGAGGAAGTGTGCTGCATCAAGATGGTGGAAGAAAAGGGGGAAATAAACACTTCAGTGGTTGGCTTGAATAAACTGTTTTACTTTTCCTGGATAACAGCCATTGTAGTTTCAGCCAAGGGTTTTGGGCAGCATTTCTGTTGCTGTTGGACTCGTGTTAGTTTGAGCACAAGTGGTTGTGGAGTCATCATGACTGCACTTAGGCTGAATCAATGCCGTTTCTCTTCTAATGGGTGTCTGGGAGGTTTTTTTTTGCCCTAGTTTTTACCTCGACCACCTCGTGTGGCCCCTCGTCCTCGGACCACTCCAGCTGGGGCAGCCCCGCCCACCCCTTTTCCCATGAGCCTCAGCACCGCCACACTGTTCACAGACATGGAGAAGTTCCTCTGCAGAGAGAGAATGGAAAGAGCAAAAGGGAGGAATGTGAGGAATGTGAACTCGCAGCCACATTTGTCAACCAACAGAACTGCTCGCTTTGGAACTGAGGTCGTATCGCAATGGGATATGGCATGACGAGCTGAAACAGTTCAACATTTGCAGGTATCAGTGTATTTGTGGATGTGCGTTCGTGGCAGACCTGCTCCTCCTCAGTGAGAGGCACCAGTGCCAGTGGCTGCATGGGCTCATCTTGCAGAATAGCAGCAAACTCCTTATCCTGCATGTCCTCTGGGACCTAAAAACAACAACAATAGGCATTTAGGATGACATTACTATCTATCAAAAACAATTTTGACTTCAGAAAAACAACTGACCTACAAACAGGTTTTTATTTTGGAGAATGGGAAAGTCAATAGAAGTTTAAATGCTGTTGTTTAGAAAGTGCTTGATCCCTTTTAGCTTACTCAACTTTACTAAACAATTGAAGACGACTTTTCTTATTCAGCGAGTCCAACAGTCCTGAGAGAAACTTTGTAGAGCTTTCACACTAACCTTGTTGTCTTTGATATAAAGTGCTAACATCTCCTCTCGGCCGTAGCGGTACTCGGCCAACTTGTACTTTGGCATGGCGGGGGAAGGAGGGGGGGACGTCACACTCCCCCCACTGGACAGTGCACGGAGCCTGCGTGAGCAAGAGTTCAGGAATCTTTAAGAATATGGATCATGCATTCTTAATCTCAATACTTCTCGAATCTTGGGTGGAATGGTTGATGCAACTGTAAAGCTGTAACTGTGTATACATGTTTAACAGTATCAAATAAACCAGTAACCAAAGCTTCTGGTCACGTGTCAGTGTTTCAGAAAAGCTACATCTTTGCAGTATTTTTTCTGTCTACTGACTGGAGCTGACATTCAGTGTTGAAATACCACTTAAAAATAACTTTGTGTAAATTCCTATGTTGGCACAGAATATTGTTTAAGCGTGATAGAATTCCTATTAATCTGAACTGGAGAAAAAAATATCTCATGGCATCCATCTTGCAGCAGGGGGAAAAAAAATGATTTACTAGATATTCTGTGATAATAAGTCAACCAACCTCCTACGCAGGTCCCCTGAATACACTTGGCTCAACACAGATGATATATTAGCTTTCCAATCTCAAGATTTCATTTTAAAAAGCTATTACTAGCAGGCCAGATTCCAAGGCCTGCTGTTTAACAATGGCTGCATTCACATGCCTCTACAAAACGTGCCATTGAGTCACAGCCCAACATCAAAACCACATGGCACTCTCAGAGGTGTGGAGGTGGGTGTGGGATGTAAGAGGTAAAAGGAAAGCATCATGAAAGGCCAGTTTATGGCATATCAAAGAAGGTAAAAATAAGTGCCACATCCACTAATATGAATAATAAGAGGAGAGCTGAGGAAGCATGCCAGTGGGTGAGATAATAACAAATGTCTTTGCATGTTTGTATTCACTTCACTTGTATTTACATTAGAAAAGTCTGCTTCCCTCCACAACAAGCAAACAAGCATGGTATCTAAAAGATCTTCCACACTAAAATCTATACATTCATAATCCTTTGTGAGAGTATTATAGAGCAAAGGTTGGCCTAATAGCTGTGACATAAAAATCTTAAATGTGAAGCAGAATGTTTTCACTTGGAATTCCACAACCACAACGACTAACATCTTTGCCGACTTTACTGCCAACTAAACCTTAAATGGTCTAAATAATTTGGTAACGCTAACAGGCATTAAAAGACTTGTAAACATGCTGGCCAGACAGCTGTGCATGGTGAGCCCATGAACTGGCCACTATATAGCTGTATTAAAAAGGTTGCGTGGATTAAAGTGGGCTAGAAGGGCCACAGAGGAAAGCAGCTGCAGATGTGTAAAGAGAGAAATATTCTGTGAGGCTGGCACTGCACCAAGAATGCACACTGCAGTCACAGGCTGTTAGAGATTGAGTGCTAGCAAACTGAAGACTACAAAAATATGAAACTAACAATTATGTTCATCATTAGTTTATCTGCCCATTATTTTCTTGATTAATGACTGTTCATAAAATGTCAGAAAAAAAGTGAAAAATCACCTTTTGTTAGAGTCCAAGATGATGTCTTCAAATAGCTTTTGTTCAAACAACCAAAAGATATTTTGTGTACTATCATATGAGACAAAGAAAAGCAAGAAAATCCTTGCATTTGAAAAGCTGGATACAGCAAATATTTGGCATTTTTGCATGAAACATTACTCAATTAACTGGTCATCAATATAGTTGCTAATTAATCCTCTGTCAAATGGCTTACTACCGGTGAGGCCAGCCCTATAAACGTGAAACTGTGGGACGAGTCATGGAGTTGCCCCATTGGCCATTGCTCTTTCTAAGCTGCCACTCATTAAAAATCTACCGCACACCAAGAACGGAATAGTCTGCTTGTCTTTACAGACTTATGAATTTAACAATTTTGCACATTGACCATACACAGTCCAGCCATATACTGGGTTTCGACTAGGTCTTGTTCCATGAAATCTATGATGGACAATCTTGGTCCCAAGAGGATGGTTCCTAATTTGGTCCGTGACAAGGCGTCTTAGGGCCAGATTTCTATCAAATATGCAGTGGATTGCAGTGAATACCAGTTTTTAATTAACCTCCTGACCTTTCCTTCCACCATCAGGCAAAAATGTCAATTTTACACAAAAAAATAATCTCATAATCACGTGAGCAAACACCATTAAATGTAATGGACACATTCAAAAAGGCCATGCAGACACAATAACAGAAAGCATAGATTTATGTCAAGATTTCTTTAAAAACTACATGGAAAAAAAGTCAAAAAAAAATGCTCACAATAATATCAATTTGAACACCTACAGTATCATGACTGAGTAAAATATCTGCTGATGAAGACCAGGTGATAAGGTCAAAAGCTCCTGAACAAGCAAGTAAAGCACACATTGCATTCAAATCCTAACACACATTAAACTCCATAACGTCTTTAAATGCTTACATTGTTACTAAAAAAAAAAAAAATCTATCTAATCACCATGAAAGCAATCACATGTATTTTCTTCAGGAGATACTTCTCCCTGTATTCAGTACTACTTTAAAAATGTGGTAAAGTAATGTAAAGAAATCAGATCAGTTACCATTCTGGGCCGAAGTTAAGAGTCTCAGCAGTCATATTCCTCACGTCTACACAGAATTGAGTATCTGAGGGAGGAAAAAAAAAAACAAAACAGTTTTGTTTTCTGCAGAAAAAAAAAGTAACGTAAAAAAAATATTTTTTAAATGAGTACGCAAATGAGTAAATGTGCTCCAAACCTTACCCTGTCCAGATGATCGGAGCAGGCTGGACTGGGCTGGACCAGACTTGAGCTGGCTGGCTTTAGTTAGGCTTAGGTGACTAAAAGGCTGAGTGGTGCTTAAGCTGTGGTCACAGAGCTCCCCAAACACACAGACACAAAGAGAATAGCTGCCAGTTTCAGGTGCTTGAGGAATACCAGGTTATCAGGTCCTAACTAGATAAGGAAGGGGGGGGTCGACGATAGTTTGGAGATTGGAAGCTCCTGCTACTCACAGCCGAAAAAGGGTTGATAAACAAAAAAAATTGAAACAAAAAGAACCTTAGAAATTAACGATGGAACAAAATAAAACACTCTTGCTAGTAATAATGTTTTCTTTTTACAGCAGTTATATCTCACATTAAAGTTAAAAATATGAATTGATTTATCAAAAAGGTAACGCAGGAACAAAATAACAGCCAAAACACTGAAACAGGCTGCTGGAACAGCTGCCAAGAGCAGACGCGACTCGTACTCCTCTTTTCTTTTCTCTCTCTCCCTCCGTGCCTTTTTGTCTCGCTCCAACTGAAATGTGGATTGACGGA
The DNA here is from genome assembly GCF_008315115.2 of Sander lucioperca. Classification (NCBI taxonomy): domain Eukaryota; kingdom Metazoa; phylum Chordata; class Actinopteri; order Perciformes; family Percidae; genus Sander; species Sander lucioperca. The sequence continues at coordinate 28,594,680 of NC_050181.1, forward strand.
GACCCTCCAGGTAACTCCTTTATTTCCTGTCCTCCTCCCTTTGCACCACTGAAAATGAAGCACAGTTTGAGAGAGGGGATCAGAGAAATCAAAACAATTAAAAGACAGATGGAAAGAATCATGTTAGAAGTGTACACTTAATACTGTAAATTAGCTGTCGGTGAAATCCTTTTTCACCATTTGGTAGTCCGCCTATATTGTGAAAGGAAAGCTAGTGCGATTTGATTTTCCGTTGTGTAGCCTTTGACGCACTATTTTTACAGCATGCCTTGGTCTCACTCAAAGGGTATGGGCCCAATTTGATCAATCCGTTACAGCACACTGAGCTGGCAGAATAACACTGTGGTATACCTACACTTAATAAATGAAACTAGCAAACTATTTATAGTGTAGTGCTCAATCATGGCCATGTCATGTTTCTGCTGCTCACAGGAGATTTCCCAACCAAACATCTAGGGAATATATTTCAGTGATGTAGTGAACTAGCTGCTTCTAAAATCATGCAGCTGTTTGGGAATAGTCCCTTAAAATGTCATGGCAACTACACCAATATCCAGGCAACCATATGTCAACAGTAAATGCTCATATGCGGTTAGTATGTCTCTATGACATGAACTACATTACATTTAAACATGTTGAACAACTTCTTTGCCATTATGTTTGATACATGAGTAAGCCACATCACTTTAAGTAAAGTTAACAGTGACAGATGTACAACTGGGACTGGCAGAAGGAAAATTGCCAATCTGGCTGTTAGCATTATTCACAAGTTATACTAATGTTTATGAACGTAACTGTGGGTATTTTAAACCTATAATACCTTATTTTCAGACTTTCTACCATCACAAAGATTGTGTTAGTTTCCACATTCCAGTTGCAGAGAACACTGTTCTCTAAATACACTGCCATCAGGCAAACACGATCTCAACTGAAATCAAGATGTGATTTAACACAACTCCTTCTTTTAAAATGTAGGGGTGGGAGATGTTCCATGATATGCACTGATATTATGCTTCCCAAGCACCATCTATCTTTTGCTTAGGCTGTTGTTCAGAGCTCTGGTGTAATTCTGTTTCAGTTTTTAATATATATGTATACATACATACATACATACATTTATATATTTATATTTACATTATTTTCTAGGTTGCTACGCTTCATAGGCTAATCCAAGGAGAAGAGCAATAAAAAAGGCACACAATTTTAATTAAGACTGCCTTTTATCAGGCAAGATGTTAGTAGGGCTTTTTCTTCTGCGCATGAAATAACTTTATGATTAAAGATCTGGCACTAAAAAGTCACAACAATTAATTGAACTATAAAACTAGCAAACTAAGCATATGTTCACATTCATTTTAACTTAAGTGTTTTTGTCCTTTGGATCAATGTGTAGAAGGTATCATGGACAATCAATTCCAGTGACTTAAACACATCAGCAGCAGATTTTATCAGCTGTACACAATTACAATCACTTTGTAAATTGATAAAATAATCCAATGTTTAGGATTGGTTGACATGGTGGTATACACTGTGAGATGAGAGAAAACGGTTTACGGTCAAGGATTTTGTCTTTTTAGAAAGTGTAAATCTTTTTAAATCTCTGGCTGTATTAAGCCATTGTGCGCAATATTCCAAATTAGAAGGACACATTCTGGCTATATTATTTGTGTGTGTGTGTGTGTGCGCATATATATATATATATATATATATATATAGAACTGAATATTTAATATATGTATGAATATATGTATGTCAACAAGTACCGAAATTTAAGTGACAAAATATAATCTTCATGCAGCTAAATTGGGACAAAACCCCACTGTTGAAAATGGCATTATACTATTTCCATCTGTGGTTGCCATAACTGTTTAATAAACTGCATTAAGCTACTGATGAGAATGCCTCAAATATCTAGAAATTATTTGATACTGGTAATAATAATTAAGGTAATGTTTGGTAATTAATTGTGATTTATAACAAGTGCATGTTTTCAGTTATTTGCCAGTTTAAAGGCTGAAAAGGGATTAGGATTAATTTATGGCACTAGATTTGAAAATAATACAAATGACAGATCAGTCAAGACCTATCATAATTTTAATAACAGAAGAAACTTTACAGGGAACTCCAACAAACATCTGGACCGCTTGCGGTTACTGTGGCTTCAAAGTATTTCTTCATGCCACAACAGGCACATAATTGACATCTTTAGTACTACGTTTGTGTTGAAAAAAAACTGAAGCAAGGTCACGCAGGTATAACGTTGCTTGAAGAACATAGTTACTTATGCATTTAGATATTTGCAAATGTTATGCACTTCTAAATGTGGCGGGATAACAATTTAAAGCTGCGAGAAGGCCGTCTGAAAAGCTACGCTAAGCTGGCATTCAATGGATACCAATATGGAACTTTACCAAACTGAACACTGCTTATTGTTTGGTCGTAAAGACGGCTAACATATTGACAAAATAGCTCGAGTTGACATTAGCTAACGTACAGTCAGTGGTTGTGTGCTACATTAGCGTATAACGTTAGCTGCATAGTTCGTCTTTCACGCCAACTAGCTACAGTAACTTAGAACGACTTGTGGGTAACGTTAAAGGAAGAAAAAAATCGTTATAGCAGTAGTTGCCATCCACAATATCATATTTCTGTTGCATTACAAAGATTGGTTAGTTAGCTTGCTACCTAACCTAGCACAAGGTATGCGTTGATCGTAAAGGCCTTGGCTTGTAGGTTCAAATGACACCAGATATGATGGCGGAGGGGGCGGAGTGTTGGGATCAGACTCCCCGGCCTTCTCCGCCAATGTGCAGACCACCACCTCCACTCCGCTGTCGGTGTTAAGCTAGGGCTAATGCGATGTAAACAAAACAAAACACAATGACAAAGACAGGAGAGTTTCCACCGTAAAAGAACTTAGTGCAACATGCTTTCCTCACGACATATAAACCCAAACCATTCGCGCTGCAAGAGCCGAGGTTAGCTTGTTAGCTTACGGCAGCCAGCTAGCTAGCTAAAAGACAAGCTGGAAAGAGGAACCATGGCTTACCTTCACTGTTTATAGCTAACGTTACCAGACTGGTTGTCTGCACCGTGTGTCTACAGCCAATATATCGTATGCATTGGTCTCTTTAAACACTGTAAACGTATTCATTCGACAGAATCGTACTTTTAGAAAGTCGTGCTCTGTATTTTATTTATTATTTTTTCCCTCTCCTCCAACGGTCGCTGCTGCGTATCAGTATGTGTCTGCTGGCTCCTAGTCGCTGCTCTTCTTGTTGTTTGTGTTTCGGAAACATGGCCGTCCGTGTGATACCACGTGACTGGACATTGACAAGCTGCTAACCAATGTTGTAGCAGGGCAAACATACCCCTATTTAACAGCCTCAAAACCGATGTGTACCCATAGACTGTATATACAGTCTATATGTGTACCGCACTTTAAAACGGCATTTTCATATGCAGGGCGTCATTGCTGGGATTAGCCAGTAAACTGAGCAGCGAGGCCAAATTTAGCATTATATTGTATTTTTAAGCATACATCGAAAACAGCCAGCTCACTACACATTCACTAGGCAGGAACGTGTAGACACAGAATAACGAAATTAACTTATGACAAAGTTGTTTCATGGACTTTGCAGTCAATAGAATCGTGCTTCAAATGCATAATGCTATATTTTGAGTTATTAGCTATCAATACCCTTTAAAATGAAGTGAATGCCTAGCAGAGCATGTTGAGTAGCAATGTCGAACTGAGCATGTGGAAGGCAGAATAGTGTTTAGTCAGCAGAGGGCGCTGTTGAATAACGGTGGCACTATATGAATATAGAGTAGTAAATGATTTTGGACATGGGCCATTCTTCACATACTGTAAACATGCATGAAGGCTAAATTAGTACTGAGATTATATTGCATGCGCTCTTGACAAGGGGGTGAAAGTCGAAAAACATTGAGAAAATGTGCAGAAATAAAAACAAACTTAAGTGTTGTAGGTGTGTATCATCTGGAAATATTTAAAATGGAATTAATTAAATGAAAATTAATATTGAATATGTGACAACATGAATAGAAGAGGTGCAGATACATGCATGGGATCAAACTAGCTGAACACAAGAGGCCAAAATGAAGAAAATTAACATCACAGCCATTATAGATATGAAGAAGAATGAAGCAAATCAATTCAACTGCAGTGTGACACTCGCACAATAAAGTGTAAATCAACACTTTTTAAGACAAAATAATAAAATAAATACTCATTAAGTATGTACAAACTAAGTAGAAAAGCTTGCAGAAGTAATTACAGAAAAAGTAAACAGAAAGAGTAATTAAGATGTTTGTAGCATAGCACATTTGATAACTTTTTAAATCCTCATGATTCTTCGTTTTGTTTTCATGTTTGGATCAGTCATCGAGGCAGGTATAGCTATAGGTCACTGTCAAACCATGAAAGACTACACTTAATGTTGCTATAGCTTACACTGTTCTAAAGGAGTCTGAGAGAGAGGGAATTACATTAAGCAGAAAGATTTTATCTTAATTTAAAAAGTCTTATGACCCTCCACCGGTGGTTTCCATTCCTACCTCACTGAGAGGAGGCAGGTTAGCTGGATCCTCCTTGATTTCCATCCTCAGGCTGCTGCGGGATGACACTCCATCTTGTTGTAGAAAAACAAGTTGCTGTGATTCATGGGACACAAAGAGGTGAAGGAGTCCCACTTGGCCACTGGCACTTCTGACAATGAAAGTGAGGTGGGCCAGGCCTCGCGGCGGAGGGCAGCAGGTGCGGGTGGTGTGCCTGGTGGGTCAACACATATTGTGCAAGCATCATGGGAGCTAGGAGTGGAACCCTGAGTGCAGATGTTGGAGGCTGGAGCAGTAGTATTTTACAGAATGCAGTCTTCACTAGCCCTCCTCATTCCCTTCTTCATTCCCAGGATATTTAACCAGCTGGATAACGGTTTGATTTTCACTAAAGGGAGTTTGGGTTTGGACTTGGCAGGGACGAGGAGGTCGGTAGTACTACTTGTACAGCCACCCAATAGAAATGTATCTGATAATGTGTTTACCCGTATTTAGCTTGGCTTTATCGAATGCCATGTACCACTGGTACCTTTATATGTAGTAAATTGCTATGTACAAGTTATATCTATGATCAGTGGTCAAATGTAACTAAGTTTACTCAAGTACTGTACTTAAGTACACATTTGAGGTAGCTGTACTTACTTGAGTCTTTTCTCTTAATGCCACATACTACTTTTACTCCACTACATTTTAGAGGGAAATATAGTACTTTTTACTCCACTATATTAGTCTGACAGCTTTAGTTACTACTTTAAAGTTACTTTTAAATTAATATTTTTGCACACAAAACATGTAGTTTATAAAATACAATGTTTTATTAGAATTAAACTACCCAACAATATGACAGCCTACAAGTCCAGCTGAAATGATTAGACCATTAAACACTTAGTTGATTGACAGAACTGTTTGGATCGTTTCCAGTTTCTAAAATGTGAGGATATTTCTGCATTGAGTACTTTTACTTTTAATACTTTGAGTACATTTTCCTGATTATACTTACATACTTTCACTTAAGTAACATTTTCAATGCAGGATTTATACCTGTAACAGAGTATTTTTACAGTGTGGTATTAGTACTTTTACTTAAGTAAATGATCAGAATACTTCTTTCACCACTGTCTATAATGCAAACACAATGTAGCTGCAAGAGGAACCATCTCTGTATCTGGGCAAATCTATCAACCTATAAGAGCATGTTTGACAGAGGAACTATCTGGTCAGATGTAAAGTACATATACATGGGTGTGAATTTATGAGATAAACTAGTATACAACCTGGCAGAAGTCTGTGCAGAGATGCATGGCTGCACAGACATTGCAGGAGCAGATAAGTCAACTGTTCAGCCAATATATCCACTCTGAGCTGCTGCTGCTTTGCATGCATGCATAGTCTCCGTCCAACAGTTATTACACTTGACTAGATCATGACGGCAACACCAATACGGCATGACACATTAACCAAACATTCCTCATTACCACATGGAATTCTTTTATTCATAGTGGTGTGTGGCAGCACATGTCACACCCCCGAGTGACGAGCAAAGGACCCTGTTTTTGTATTACTTTACTCAAGTTGTGTGACGATGCATCTGTTTTGCACCTGCGCTCTATCCTTCTCCCTGCTGATGGCGTCCCCCCTGGTGAGTGCCAGTGTGTCCAACAGCTTCAAAGACTGCAGCCATTTTTTCTACATGCAGACACCACCTGCAGGGATGAAGGGCACCAACCTGAGGAGGGTCTGCCAGAAGTATGCAGACAAACAGCGCTACGCCACGTTGTATGACAGCAGTCGGCACCTCCCCCTCTACTCAGCCTACATCTTTAAGAAGTCTGATGGGAAGAGGAGGATGGACACACCATGGATGTATGAGCCACAGGTAGAAACCAATGTTTTGGGTTTTTTTGTCACTTAGTGTTAAGCATTAGAGAAGCTTAATGTTTTAGGGCAAGGGGCAATAATGATGCTTTAAAGACCCTTCAGAGTGGCTGGGCTGGTTCAGTGGTAGAGCAGGGGCACATATACTGAGAGGTTTATGCCTCGACGCAGAGGTCCAGGGTTCAAATCCGACCTGTGACAATTTCCTGCATGTCTTCCCCCTCTCTCTCCCCTTTCTCACCTAGCTGTCCTGTCAAAAATGAAAGGCGGAAAAGCCCCACAAAAAAAATCTTAAAAAGACCCATCAGGTCAAAACAATTGGACAATCACCCAAACATGTCCCCAAAAACACTTCTCTTAAAATGTTTTTTAAATAGGAATAGACTTTTTGGAAAATACGCTTATTTGCTTTTTTGCAGAGAGTTAGATGAGAAAATTGATATCACTCGTCTCCGTGGTAAATATGTTCTGGAGCCTGCAGATGGTTAGCTTAGATTAGCACAAATACAGCTAGCCTACACATACAAAAAACATATATATATTGAGCGTGCAAACATGAGATCTTCTCATCTAACACTTGGCAAAAAAAGCTTTTCCCAAAACTACTCCTTTAAGAATTAAAAACATGAATTGGATCATTATTGTCTAAGCACAAACTAACCAGTCATTACTGACATTAGATTTAAGAAAGAATTTGGAACTTTTTCAGTGGAATCCTATTGCAGTCAGAGATTAGATTAGTGGTACTGCATCTTGTCGTTTGGAATACAGGCACTTTGAACATGATCAACACCACATTTCTTTCATTCCTATTCCTTACAGTTGGTTTCTGATGATGAGAGTGGCAACATGAGAGCCCTTCCCCTTACTGAAGACACCCCCCCTCTGATTGAGGACAGCCAGGCCGTGTTGGAGGACTACACAGATGCTGTAGAATATAGACGTGGCCCACTGAATCCTGACCTGCACCAATCACAGCCAGATGACAAATCCTCCACATATACTCTGACTAATGTAGTCCCATTAATCACAACCTTCCTGGACGCTTCCTGGAACCCATACTTGGACATCATCCGCCGCCGCCTCAACAACTTCTGCCACGGCACATCTTTCGTGGTGACAGGGGTGACCGTTTCTGGGGGGACCCTCAAACGAGATAACAAGGACCGACTCGCAATCCCAAAACACCTATGGCTGGCTTACTGCTGCCCGCGGTTTGACCATAACTCTCCGTATGAGGTGAGGTTCATGTTCCCAAGTTATGGGGGCTATGCACTGAATGAACAGACTGACCACAGCGTGGTGGAAGTCCCTCTAAAGACTCTGGAGATCTTCCTGAAGAGCCAGTCAAACATAGACAGTGACCTGTCTATTTTCTACAAGGGGTGTGTGTCAGAAAAGAGCTTCAGAAAGAAGAGAGACCCGACCAGTGTTTCAGTATCATGGGACAATCCTGAACGGGATGCACATGGATAAAGTATACCTATAAACAGAACTAGCTCGGATAAACTTGAATAGAAGCAGTGTTAGGTAGTCCTGGCTTTACATGTTTAAAAAAAAAATTGGAATTATATTAAAGAGTGAAAGGGCCATGTCATGACTGAAATGGCTCTTCATTTTGCCTCAGACAGGGCAAATTTAGATTCAGATTATAGCTCTCTATCAGTAGTAGTATGTGAGAAGGGGCCATAGTACACATGACCAATTAGCACCACCAAAGGAAATAATGTGTAAATGCACATTAAAAGGTGCACACTAGTATCACACTACCATAAAGTTGGGGGATTTACAAGACACTGATTATAAAAAATAATTATCAAAATCAAAGCAGCAGAGCCTGAGTTATCCTGACTTTACTGTCAAATACTAGGACTTAGAACCTACATTTCCCATCATGCAATGCAACTGTATGGCATAAAAGAAGAAACTCCACTTGTAGGTTATACTAAATCAGATTAGGCCTTAGTCCAAGCAATGGGTTTATACTACAGGCCTATATATGGCAGTGCTGAACAAATGAAGCGTGAATGCTTCAATATTTTGCTAACTAATCTTATCTTATGAAACTGTCTATGAGAAATGTGTAAAAAAAAAAAAAAAGGTGCTAAAACATACAAAAAGTTGCACAAACAGGCCAGAGCCAAAGCTGTAAAAATGTCTTCATAAGGAGTGCAGCTCATATAGTGAGTTAGTAATTCTTTTGCATTTCACAGGATGCAACATGCATGACATGAAAGAGTGTTGGAGAGTGGAGTGTTGAAACTTTGTTGGATAAGTTAGGGTTCCTGTTCGTGAATAGATTATGAATCAATACAGTTAAAACAGGCTATTTCTTAAGGCTTTTACTGTGGATATGATTGTTTTTTTTTAAGATGATTTTTTTGGGCATTTTAGGCCTTTATTTATAAAGGACAGCTGAAGACATGAAAGGGTAGAGAGCGGGGAATGATGCGTGCAGCAAAGGGCCGCAGGGCGGAGTCGAACCCGCGGCTGCTGCGCCGAGGAGTAAACCTCTAAATATGGGTGCCTGCTCTATCAGGTGAGATACCCAGGCACCCTGTTTTCTATTTTTGCTAAAGTTGTATATACTGATTAATGTTTAATACAGTGACTGTAAAAAGAAGGTCTAATATCAATTACATATCTGTGAAAAAAAACATTAATAAAATAAATTAAAAAAAACAAAAAACTATTATATTTCATTTATAATATATATGGTTATGAGTGTACTGTCTATGAATCTCTAGTGTTTCTTTATTCTCTCTATTTATTTCTATTACTCTCATCCCTTATTTTGTAATGAAATAATTCTGTACTTGTAACCTTGCCGTTGTTTTAATGAGTAATCTGCACAATTATGTTTCATTAATTAATTTCTCCAACTGTTTTTATTGTTACATTGTCGTACTTTTTCAAGGAGTTTATTTCAAATGTATTCCCCAAAAGTTTTTTTTTTTTTTTATAATAGCAGGCCAAAGGGATGGGAATCTTAGGACAAGTTAGAGATGTAAGAAGAAGTTTTTAGAGGGTGTGAGCAGTGTAACAGCTGCTACATAAGGATGTTACTGTTTTAATAAGATACACTGTTGCAGTTTAGGGCGTTTTCACACATGAAAGTCCGAACCAAGGTCCGGACCAAGGTTCATGTTTTTGTTACATTGTATACATTTGATCCGGTGAGTTTTGGTTTCACACTGCAGTTATGCAAGCGCACTAAAGATCTATACGTGACAAAACTACGTCCTGCCGTCATCACATACGTGAGCTGCGTTTCCAGATACTTATAATTGATTGGTTTGTAGACGGGCTTCCCCGTCCTCTCGTATCTCTCTCTGTGTCCGAGTTTTTTCAACTGCCTGCTGCTCTCCCCTACTGACTGCTACTCTCCCCTACTGACTGCTGCTCTCCCCTACTGACTGCTACTCTCCCCTACTGACTGCTGCTCTCCCCTACTGACTGCTGCTCTCCCCTACTGACTGCTCTCCCCTACTGACTGCTACTCTCCCCTACTGACTGCTACTCCCCTACTGACTGCTGCTCTCCCCTACTGACTGCCACTCCCCTACTGACTGCTACTCTCCCCTACTGACTGCTGCTCTCCCCTACTGACTGCTCTCCCCTACTGACTGCTACTCCCCTACTGACTGCTACTCTCCCCTACTGACTGCCACTCCCCTACTGACTGCCACTCCCCTACTGACTGCTACTCCCCTACTGACTGCTGCTCTCCCCTACTGACTGCTGTTCTCCCCTACTGACTGCTGCTCTCCCCTACTGACTGCCACTCCCCTACTGACTGCTACTCTCCCCTACTGACTGCTGCTCTCCCCTACTGACTGCTCTCCCCTACTGACTGCTACTCCCCTACTGACTGCTGCTCTCCCCTACTGACTGCTGTTCTCCCCTACTGACTGCTGCTCTCCCCTACTGACTGCTGCTCTCCCCTACTGACTGCCACTCCCCTACTGACTGCCACTGCCCTACTGACTGCTACTCTCCCCTACTGACTGCTACTCTCCCCTACTGACTGCTGCTCTCCCCTACTGACTGCTGCTCTCCCCTACTGACTGCTGCTCTCCCCTACTGACTGCTGCTCTCCCCTACTGACTGCTGCTCTCCCCTACTGACTGCTACTCCCCTACTGACTGCTGCTCTCCCCTACTGACTGCTGCTCTCCCCTACTGACTGCTGTTCTCCCCTACTGACTGCTGCTCTCCCCTACTGACTGCTGCTCTCCCCTACTGACTGCTACTCCCCTACTGACTGCTGCTCTCCCCTACTGACTGCTGCTCTTCCCTACTGACTGCTGCTCTCCCCTACTGACTGCTGCTCTCCCCTACTGACTGCTACTCCCCTACTGACTGCTGCTCTCCCCTACTGACTGCTGCTCTCCCCTACTGACTGCTGCTCTTCCCTACTGCCGCGACTCTTTTTGTTTTGTTGTGATGTTAAGAAGCAACATTTTCTGGAGAATTTATTCAGAGACAAACGGAAACCTACACTGTACATTTACTACCACTTAAAGGTCCCATGACATGGTGCTCTTTGGATGCTTTTATATAGACCTTAGTGGTCCCCTAATACTGTATCTGAAGTCTCTTTTATATAGGCCTTAGTGGTCCCCTAATACTGTATCTGAAGTCTCTTTTATATAGACCTTAGTGGTCCCCTAATACTGTATCTGAAGTCTCTTTTATATAGGCCTTAGTGGTCCCCTAATACTGTATCTGAAGTCTCTTTTATATAGACCTTAGTGGTCCCCTAATACTGTATCTGAAGTCTCTTTTATATAGACCTTAGTGGTCCCCTAATACTGTATCTGAAGTCTCTTTTATATAGGCCTTAGTGGTCCCCTAATACTGTATCTGAAGTCTCTTTTATATAGGCCTTAGTGGTCCCCTAATACTGTATCTGAAGTCTCTTTTATATAGACCTTAGTGGTCCCCTAATACTGTATCTGAAGTCTCTTTTATATAGACCTTAGTGGTCCCCTAATACTGTATCTGAAGTCTCTTTTATATAGGCCTTAGTGGTCCCCTAATACTGTATCTGAAGTCTCTTTTATATAGGCCTTAGTGATCCCCTAATACTGTATCTGAAGTCTCTTTTATATAGGCCTTAGTGATCCCCTAATACTGTATCTGAAGTCTCTTTTATATAGGCATTAGTGGTCCCCTAATACTGTATCTGAAGTCTCTTTTATATAGACCTTAGTGGTCCCCTAATACTGTATCTAAAGTCTCTTTCCTGAAATTCAGCCTTGGTGCAGAATTACAGCCACTAGAGCCAGTCCCACAATGAGCTTTACTTAGGATGTGCCATTTCTGTGTCTGTAGCTATTGAGGAGTAGAGAGGGGGGGGCAAGGTGGAGAGTGGGGGTGTGGCCTTGACCAACTGCCACTTTGCTCATTTAAAAGCCATGATGCCTCTCTCTCATGGAGGTAACCTTGCTCCTTATGACCTCACAAGGAGGAGATTTCAGATCGGTTCATCTGAGCTTTCATTTTCTCAAAAGGCAGAGCAGGATACCCAGGGCTCGGTTTACACCTATCACCATTTCTAGCCACTGGGGGACCATAGGCAGGCTGGAGGAACGCATATTAATGTTAAAAAACCTCATAAAGTGAACATTTTATGCCATGGGACCTTTAACAAATAAACTGCTGATGTATTCTCTGCTCTGATAGCCGACAGCTGTCTGCTCTGAGCACATTCACCGTCACACACTCTCTCGTGTAGCCTACACACTAAGCACCGAGCTGTTCCTTAAAGGAGCTTCCCCGATCTAGTAACACAAGGAGAGCCTGCCAGAGCTTCCTGTATTTGGTCCGAAAGTCCGAACCATCCAAAAAATGCTTTCACACTGTAAACGAACCGGACCATGGTCCACCTCTTTTGGTCGGACCAAAATTTGGTCTTTTGATCCGGACCGTGGTCCGGGGGAGGTTTCACACCTGTAATTTTGGTTCGGATCAAACTGAAAAGTCCGAAAGTCCGGACCAAATGAGGTGTGTGTGAAAACGGCCTTAGTCAAATGCTATGTGGGGCCATTGATAGCTAAACCCTGACCAGCACCAGTCCAGCTCAGTGGACACTCGGACCAATGTACACCCTGCATGGATACTGATTTTCAGAACACTAGGTTGCCGTATTTGCAAAACAATTGCTTCCAAACTTCTGCCAAGGCACGGCATAATCAAGTCAAGAATAAGTTGCCTTTGCTGCACTCCAACATAAAATATCCTTATATTCTCCTTTAAATTCCTCAATGAATCCTCAAGTCAATTCAAATATATAGACATAATGTTTCCACACTATTCATAATGATATCAATTCTGTATCTGCTTATTCCAGTGCTCATTGAAGAGATATCACATTGATAAAAAGTGAAATGTTCAAATCCAACAGGTATACAAAAAAATCTAAATGTCTAAGTCTATTGTGCAACTTATAATTCAGCATATAACATAGATGGCAATCTTTGAAAATCCTTAGAACATGACTACAATTGTACATAAAATGTGTATTCGAAGCGTGGTTGACCCCAGGGGTGAGTGGGATTAAAAAAGTTAACAAGAGGGAAGATTATCTTTTCTACCTTCTTAAATCAACTATTTATTCAAGTATGGCACTTAAGTGCAAGTTCGGGTTACTTGTACTTTACTCAACTTGCAACTTTATACTTCCACTACATCTCAGAGGGAAATATTTTACTGTTCATTTATAACTGACAGCTTTAGTTACTTTTACAGATTAGTTTTTCATGCCCTTCCTGACCAGTGTTGGGAGTAACGCGTTACAAAAGTAACGCAATTACATTAATGTATTCCTTTTTGCTGTAACGCAGTAATATAACGTATTACTAATTCAATTTCGGTAATATACTCGTTACAATCTCAGTAACGCGAGTTACAACGCATTTTAACGCAACCTTTAGTGGTGTTTTGTTTTTTTAAGAATTCACCAACCCCGCGACACATTTCTTCACAGAAAAAAAACATTTGCTAGATGGACATTATTTTCAGGAGTTATTACGCTGCGTTGAAGTCGAGCTGTCTTTTTTCTGTTCCCGTGGTCAGAGCCAACCAGAGACGATACGGACAACATCTGTGTCCCAACAGGTGACGGTACGTCAGCGCGGACAGCCGTGTGTCCGAGCTGCTGACAGATAGAAACATGTCGAGGCTTGCTACCTGCTTGCTACACGTAATATCATTGCATTTTGTCAGCCGTGGAGAGTATGCCTGTAGTGGAATGGCTTCGAATGATGACCAAAAACACTTGTCTTTTACTGTGACCATTTACTGTTCAATATGTTGCAGTTTTACAAACAAGAAAGTGAGCAACTTAAGCTTGACGGACATGTTTTGCATCTAGCGTCTCACGTTCATGTCAGTAAGCTAGCAAGAGTACACAACAGACAACTTCCGTGTAGCCTACTTCAAAATAAAAGCACTTCCTGTGACGGTTCGCAGTAAAACTAAATTACTGTTAAATAAGGTTGTGTACCTTTTCACATATCAGCTGTAAATCAAGTACTGTAAATAATGTAAATAGTGAGTTTTAATCACACTATAGTTGACCATTTCCTTTAGAGTGTTTTAAACTAAACAACATTAATTTCTTATTCAAGTGCTATAAAACATTTTACAACAATGCCGTACTTCAATACAATGTAAGGAGTATTTTAATTTTCTCCTACTTGCCTATTGTACGTTTTACTTATCTATTTTTATAGCTTTAGTTACTTTGCATATTCATATTAATTATACAAAATATTATGAATAATCTATGATGTATTAAAGTGGATAAAGAGGAGACTTTATTGATCCGGTGGTGAAATTCACAAGCTAGCTGCCAAATCAAACTTCCGCTGTTATTTTGGTGAAAGTAACTCAAAAGTAATGCAAAAGCAGTGTAACGCATTACAATTCAGAGACAGTAATATTGTAATATAACTAATTACTCTCAAATGACAGTAACTAGTAATCTATAATGTATTACATTTTGGAAGTAACTTGGCCAACACTGTTCCTGACCAGTAAAAACCATGTATCACCGTGTTGATTTTAAAATGTTTGTGATAATCTGAAGGATGAAGTGAAATTCTCCTACTTCTTAAAGTCCCTAAATAAAATATTGAAAAAGCCTCTTGGATAAAAAGACGAAAAGTTGACTTTTTGGAGATACATGGTTTTTACAGGACAGCAATGCTAAAAACAGTAAGTAAAGGATCTGAATACGTGTTTCACCACTGCTTCTTACCCACCAATAAGAAGAATCATGAATGGCTTTGCTACGGGTAACTACTGTAGCTGTTGCTCTAGCTGTGGGTGGATCTGCTGAGGTGTAAGGAGTCCATTGTTTTGCATATTGAGTCCTGATTACAGAGAGCAGAGTGTGAAACCTTTGTTAGCTGTTTTACTGAGCTCCATGGGCAGCTATAGAGACACATTCAATCATTTTCAGCAGCTCACAGAAACATATCTGACGGAAAGCTGCCATGGCGTTTTGGGTGAAGACTTTCCTGCTTGTCAGTATAATAACATCAGCGGTGAGAGGCAGAGTGGAAAAAGAGCTGTCTCCCGAGTGCAGACAATTCCTCTACATGGGAACACCACCGACTGGGCTGAAGCACCACTCCCTCCAGTTCATTTGTCAACGTTACAACAAGAAGCCACGCTACATGACGCTGTACAACACTGCGGACCACATCCCTGTGTACTCAGCGTACACTTTCAAACGCACAGATGGGGACAAATGCGCAGATGTCCCATGGATGTACGAACCGCAGGTAAATTAAAATAGAATGTTGAATATGAGGTGCTAAGAAAGTCTTTTAACATGAAGAGCATGCTATAGCTTTTTCAAATTCAAAAATCCATGCATATGTTGTGTAATATTTCTACTTTCCTATCCTCATCCTCTCATTTGCACTGGCTCTGTCTGTCTGCCCACACAGCTATCCACATCCTCTGGCACAGATGAGATGCAGCCCTTCCCACGTGGCTACATGCACATGAATTTCGAAGATGCCCAAGCTGTTCTGGATGATTATACAAACGCCATCCTTTACGAGCGTGGCACCCTCAACCCAGACTGGCACCAGGACGATCCTGATGACAAGGCCTCCACATACACCCTCACCAATGTCGTCCCCATGGTGCCCGACTTCAACGGCAGAGTCTGGAACGAACAGGAGCACATCATCCGCAAACGGCTCAACAACTACTGCCGTGGAACAGCTTACATCATCACAGGTATCACCACCTCGGGGAAGATGATCCGCCGGGAGAACATGAACCGCGTAGCAGTGCCCGCATACTTGTGGTCCGCTTATTGCTGCATCGACTATGACCACAACGCACCGTATGATGTGCGCTATAAGTTCCCATCTTTTGCTCACTACGGCCTGAATGAGGAAGACAATGAGGTGGTGGAAATCTCCGTCCAGAAGCTGAAGGAGTTCCTCAGGAAGACAACCTTCGTAGGCCAGAACTTTCAGATCTTTGTGGGTGACTGTGTCCCACCAGGGTCCAGTAAAACTTTATAGTCACATATTCAGCTATAAGGCAGCTATGTGCCATTTTGCCTTCCCTATCTTGGTTATGTTCTGTTCTTTCTTCTTCTTCAATAAGCCTTTTTGTTTTGACTTGTCATAGTAAGAAAAGCACAGGTGTAACATTAACGATGGCTCTGTTCATGTGTCCCAGTAAGCCATGACTGTGTGACAGCATGCATAACACCAGGACCCTGACATTGAAGCAGCTAAATTGAATGTAGCCATGATTCATTCTGTTATTTACACCTCTGCGTTTTCCTGCTGTAAAACGTCGGCATGTCTTCAGGGAAAACGGTCTATAGCCATCCAATAAGCTATAGACCGTTGTCTAATCCAGCTCAACACACTGAAATGTTTAGCAGTGCTTTTGCTGTATTTTACACTTCAACACTTGATTCAAAAATAACTGGGTATTTGTCTCACTGAAAATGTAATAAAAAATCTACCTGCTTTGCAGTAATAAACCTTTGCAAACTGTAACTAACCTGTCTTTGAAGCTTTATTTTGACACTTTCAAGATCACTTACAATATTTTACAAATTGCTTGCTACAAAAGTAACACATTTAAATGAAAACTGTTAGTTAACTCTAAAATCATGTCATACTTCTCACCTATAAAGCCTATATTCTTTCATCTTTTTCCTATTGCCCTACATGAAACCACCACATACTATATTCCAGCACCAGCATTATAACTAAACTAAAAACTAAAGCTAACAAAGCCTTTTATGTGGTCACTGCTGTTGTAGTCCTTGACAACAGATTGTAGATCATTGGTATTCATACTGGGTGAAGGGGGTGGATTTAGAGGCCACAGCTGGACGGCTGCTTTGCATTTGTAAAAATGTAGAAAAAATATGTAGTGTAAAGGTAGGGGAGCCCATCTCCTTCTTATATGACACATTTTTATAATTGTAATGCATATACAGTACAGTACATACATATACTTCCCGGCCTGCATTTCTTGTTTTTTTTATCTTTTGTTCTCACTCTGTGTAACCCTCTGTCTCAACACACAAAAAACAAAACTGAATGCAAAACGTCATCACTAAAGCTATTTGTGCACAGCTTGAAGGAAAGGTCTCATTTTTCATACAGTACATCAGGGAGTCAAGTCAGCATCATTTCTTTTAATGTCTGCTGCAGACAGTAGGCCTAGTAAAATACTCTCCATGACTTGATAACATTCACTGCTTCTGAATTACTCCTACAACACTTGTGGAACTTTGAATATATGGAAAAGACTTTACAATGGGAGACCAGTTTCAGAGTACAGATGAGGTAAGAAGGGAAATAATGACAGAGCTGGGACAGAGGCTGTACTTGTCAGACAACAGTGGATTGGCAGTGGTGTGTCACAGGTGTGAAAGAGAGACATACGAGCAGACGTAGAGAGGTCTAAAAGGACATAGATGATGATACCTACTTCAGAGAAGTGTGCCTTAACCCTGGCGGCTGTCGTGGCCCTGCTGACATGTGTGTTGCTACAGGGGGCCCAGGCAGGAGTGGTGGAGGACTTCAACCATGTGGAGCGATGCAAGGACTCTCTATACATGGGCACTCCACCCAGAGGCTACCTCAGCAACTCCTTTACGAGGATCTGCCAGAGGTATCAGGATAAACCCCGCTATGTCACCCTGTACGACACCCACAAACACATCCCCATCTATTCGGCCTATACATTCAAAAAGTCAGATGGGGAGAAGAAGGTGGACTTCCCGTGGATGTTTGAGCCCCAGGTGAGTGTTCTTTCAAGCTCCAAGTCCAAACAGTAGAAGTCTGTTTTCAGTCGCAGTTTCAATCCAAACCCATTGTAGGTTGTTTGTGCATTTAAATACAGTAGACTATCTTGTATTGTGCCATGTCAGGTAATAACATTTATATACAGTAGACTACCTTGTATTGTGCCATGTCAGGTAATAACATTTATATACAGTAGACTATCTTGTATTGTGTCATCTCAGGTAATAACATATTGTGTATACTTATTTGTATGCATTTATCAAGAATTGCATTATGTCTAGACAGAAAACAAATTCTCACAAACATTTCATATATTCATACCTAACGAGCAGTAAAAAGAGCTGGGACAGCTATATTACTGTTGCTACTGGCAACAAAGTAAGCTTAAGATAAGCTACTTCATTGGCTGTGAATAGTCGGCTATTTCAATAAGATAGTGTTGCCTTGAGTTGACCATTTATGCTCTGGTACGTAGTTATGCAAATTTGTCACTTGCAAATGATTTTTTTGTGAATGTGGTAAATAGTCTGAATTTGAAGAACTCTCTGCTCTAACTTTTCAGAAGTAATAAAACGGTCATCTACATTTTCAGCAATAGTGTGCTTCTCCTTGTCTCTCTTCCTCTATAGCTGGCCTCAGAAAAAAGCAGCAGTAACATGGAGCCATTCCCCCAATCTTCAAGCATGCATATGAACTTTGAGGACACCCAGGCAGTCCTGGAGGACTACGCTGATGTGGTTCAGTACGAGCGTGGCCAGCTAAATCCTGACGAGCATCAGTCTGACCCTCTGGACAAAGCCTCTACCTACAGCTTGACTAATGTGGTACCCCAGATCAGGGAGTTCAACATGGGTCCCTGGGCCGAACACCAGGATCTCATCCGCAAACGTCTCAACAACTACTGCCGTGGCAAAGCCTTCGTGGTCACCGGGGTCACCACCTCCGGGCACACGATCCGTCGCAACAACCTGGACCGGGTGGCTATACCCGAGTACGTGTGGTCGGCCTACTGCTGCATTGAGTTTGACCAAAACGCGCCATACTTTGTGCGCTACAAGTTCCCTGTGTATGCAGCTTATGGGATGAACGATCGTGTCAACAACCACATGGTGGAAGTTCCTCTCAAGAACCTGGAGAAATTCCTCAAGGGGAGGATGGATGTGGACAAGAACTTCCAGATTTTCTATAATGACTGTGTGCCAAATAACTGAGATAAAGCGGGTGTGATCTCTGTAATAATCCAAGTTTAAAATGTGTTAGAAATTAACTTTAACACTGTGGAAAGGTTTGGGGTTCTTGCAGCTCACAATATACATGGGGCTAAGATGTGTTGTCAAATCACATTATATATTGTAAGAAATAAAATTGGGAATTGATTGGAGTGTCTCTCATTATGTCCAAATAACAATAATTTTCGATTTCTCTGCAGATTGTATTTTCGATAAATCGTTTGGTCTCTAAAATGTAAAAAAAATATTAAGAAATGTCCATTCCAATATCCCGGAAACCAAAGGTGAGGGCTACAAAAAAAAAAGATATTAAATTTACCATCACATCAGACAAAGAAAAGCTGCAAATCTTCATATTTCAGAAGCTGGAACCATAGAACATTTAGCATATTTGGTTGAAAAATGACAAACTATTGACTGTCAAAAGAAAAAAAAAAATCTAAATATTTGCAATGCCTAAAGTGAATTTATTTTCTTGTTAAAAATATTCACAATATTGATAGTGTAAAGTGCTACAACCACTCACACTACAACAATCATGTCCTATCTCCTAATCCAGAATTTTTGATAATTGACCTTAATTTGCATATTCACACCATGGAAAGACTTTGAAAAACAATTTTACTTTTAAGCTACAAAAGAAACCATTGGGAAATACTTCATGTATGTCCAAGAAGATTAGAGATTCAACAGAATTGTAATAGGAAAATAATGAAGAAATAGATCATCAAGTTGTTTTATCATTTGCTTCTTCAAAATACATTGTAATTATTGATTTAATCCACAGGATGGAACTACAGCTCATTTTAAATTATAAGTGCTGAAAATGCAGTACAAAGCCTGTCCTAATAAGACACTTTCTATAGTCCATCCTCACAAATAATAAGAATTAATTTGTAAGTCTGAAACAGAAATAGGTCTGTGACTTAGTTCATGTTGCTTTTTTGGCAGTCTGAGGCATACACAGATTATAAAATGAGGACTGATCCAGAGATGACACTCTTTTCCACGCCACCCACCCCCGCCTCTGCAGCTCGGTCTTCTCCAGCTGACATCCATAGTAGTGAGGGTCAACGACTAGCAGGTAGCTCCCCTTGTCCCCGGTGCACACCCCTAATATCCCCTTAGAAGAGTTGTCCCTGTCCCCTCCCATCATGACTGGAGACCCATGCTTCTCAAAGTGCTGATGGAGCTCTTCCACTGCAACATGCTCCAGCTCGGCCCCTCCACCTCTAATATGTACCAGTTTACAGGGGACATCATAGAAATAGTCAAGGATCAGGGAGGCTTCAAATGTTCCTATCCACTCCCTGGAGCGTGAGAATGAGCCTGGTTTGTCCCCCATGGCAACCAAGGCGTGCTGGATTTCTGGGAGACTTGGTGGAGATCTATGTTTGCCCTGAAGTGGAAAGCAGTTAAGACAGAGCCAGGAAGCCATTGTCTGGATGGTGCGGTAGCCACATCCCCAGCCTCTGTCATCGTGTCCATCACAGCCATAATGGAAGTAGAGATAGTCTCCTTTTATCAGAGAACATTTCACAGGATCTGGAAGTGGATTAGGAAGGCAGGTGTGGACATTCTTTGATAAGGTTTTGGTCTTCTTTAAAATCTTCCCCTCTTCAGCTCCACTTCCTCCCCAGTCAATCGCCTCAGATTCCGCTGCTACAACCTTTTTATCCATTTCTATTATTTGTAACCTACCGAGCAAACATTTCGGGTTTAACCTCATATAATATGCATTTAAATTCAAACGGTTACTGTCATGACTGTATTATAAATTATAGGACTTTAATTCATCCGGAATTCGTCTGGTGTAACTGCAACAACTGTCCCTTCGGTGCACTTGCGATAATACTTGTTCCGCCTAAACAATTGTTCCCACACACGATGATGCCTTCAGGAGCCTTTCTTCAGCTTTTTAGGAAATAAAGTGGAATAATGCTGTAGTAATAAGGAGCAGGGAATCCTCACTGGCAAACTGAGCTTTCATTAATAATTAATTACAAGTTGGAGGGATTTCATTGAATAAGCCTAGGCCTACATCATATTTTTCATATAATCATTATAGCGAAATATCATCGTTTAATGTCGTTGTTTAACATAAGCTATATGTTTCTGGGTGTTTCAGACTTACAACGTTTTTAACCGTCTTTGAAGATAGCATAAGCGCTATCCAGTGCACGCGAGCACAACACATTACAACCAGCACACCTGGCTGTAATTTATTTCACGCTAATTAAATAATCGCTAGCTTGATTTTTCTTCAAAAAAGAAAAAGAAAACAATGGCCACCCTGGTAAAATATACTATATTCGTCTTGTTATTCGTGCTTTTGCTGTCGGTGTGCGTTTCATTTGCTGAAAAAAGTGATGCAGGAACTCGTGAAAGCGTCGGACTTGAAATAAAATGCGGAGAAGTCGAAGTGAGAATAACCGTAAAGTCACAGTTTTTTAAGAAAAAACGTATTCCGTTCAAACCTGAGAATCTTCGACTTGGAGCGAACTCAACCCCGCAGAGGTCCTGCGAAGCAAAGGGACCGGTGTCCGACACTGACATGGTCATCTCTGCAGGGCTGCATGAATGTGGGACTGAGTCCAGTGTAAGAGAAGAAAACATGAAGTAAAGTTAAACTCCAGATAATAACGTTTCTCTTGTGTAGAGAGAGACACACTTCATTCATAAATCTGTCAGACATAAGGCTATTGACGCACAAAGTAAGGCTATTTTCATTCATGGTTTCACTTATTTCTTTTGCTACTATCCAGGTTCATGGTGAGTGGCTTGTGTATTCCAACGAGCTGGTACTGTTTCCTGCTGTGGTTCCCACCTCTACAGGCAATATGATAGTTAGAGGGGCAACTACTGTCATACCTGTTGAGTGCCATTATAAGAGGTAAGGCAGATGCCATATTATTGTATGAATCCTCATTTCCTTGGTTCAGGTTTCTTATGCTGCATCATATAAAGGAACAAAGTCAAGAGTTGCAGTGAGCTGCCATCAACACGTTGTAATTGTATAACAAGTGCCTTATCTTTGTGTGAGTTCAGAAAGCAGACAGTGACTGGAGACGCATTAACCCCAACCTGGCTACCTATGACATCCACTATCAGTGTCTTTGGCCTTCTGCACTTCTCCCTTCGCACCATGGCAGGTGAAACCACCAAATCATATAATCTCGACTGTATCAATGGAAGATTTCTCTGACAATATGTAGCAATATCTGGAATCTGGGGTTTTTCCTGCATAGGGGAATTTTTGGCATCCCCCCAAAGAGGTTTTAGCCAGCCCCAAAGGAAAATCACCAGCACCAAAATGATAAGAATTGAGAATAAAAATAGCGATTCAAATCCTCTCTACATGTGTTTAGGAGCAATTTACCAAACAAACTTGAATAGGAGCACTGTTCTCAGTTTTATCTCCAGAGTCAGGCTATACTCTCTCCTGGTGATTTATTTAAATATTATTTTTTTAACCAGTTTTGAAATACATAACTTCTGTCAAATAAAGTAACACAGACTCTTTGCCTTTACTGTACACTAACTGATCATGGTTCCTGTTGTGCGTAGTCACCCCAAAGGCCCATTCTGAGCCAGGAAAAACCCTGGAATATGTATGGCATTTGGACTAAAAACAAATTGTTTGTTCTTGTGCAGATGACTGTACCTCTCTACGTAGTTCCTCAGTGTATCAGCAGGGGGAAGCAGTGTTTTTGGAGGCCAGCGTGGAGGCCCCTCTACACCCTCCTCTCACTCTATATGTGGACTACTGTGTTGCTACTCTGAAGCCTGACCCGCTCTCCTTGCCCAGCTACAAGTTTATCACCAAGCATGGGTCAATCAAAAACTTATTATAGTGCAGTACTCAATCCAAGAAATCAAATGTAAGGTTAAATCGATTGAATGAATTGGCCTACTCGCAGCCAGTCATCTTTCAGCATTTATCTGACTAGGTTGGAGGGGAAGCTAGGCTGGACACGTCTTAATTTGATGCCGTTCATGTAATCATTTCAGCATGTGTTGCTCCTCCTTAACAGATGTCTTATGGACAGTGTATTGCCAGGATCTTCATCTAAATTCCTCCCCAGGGAGCAAGATAACAGACTGTGCTTCAGTGTCCAAGCCTTCCACTTCAACCAGGAGTCTGGGGAACAGGTAACAAACACCTCATTGGACAGTAGCCAGTTCTTACTTACTTACTCATTTGAGCCATGATTATTTTATTCCATAATATATTTTGCATCTAAAATACACAGTATTGTTTGTCAAGCATTTCGCATTTGTAATTGATCAAGGCCTAGAGATATTTACGATATCGTTGAAATAAATCCTGGATCAGATGTGCTTTATTAATTTGCCTTTCTTCTTCTAGATGTTCATCAGCTGCCACATTAGGGCTACTCTGAAACACAAGTCACAAAGCCACCTAGATAAAGCCTGCTTCTTCCATAGGCCCACATTCAGGTTTGCAAGCTGTTGGTGCCCTTCAATTGTTAAATCAGTTCATCATGATTTGGTCTTATATGTGATTTTCAGATTGTGCTTTACGCTTAAGTGTATTTTTATTAACTGACGCATCCCAGCTGAGGTGTTTTTATCAGGATGTTTCTCTGTCATTCAGCTGGCGTGACACAGAGGGAGACGATGCTCTGTGTGGATGCTGTGACTCTGATGACTGCTTTAGACAGACGGAAGAGGAGAACAGTGGCCACACTGGACACACAACTCAACCAGATACAGGTTGCTCAGCCCTTCATAAACAAATGCAACCAACACAATGTTGGAGTTTTGTTTTTTACCAGTTGTGCTGAATGTAAATGATAGCAGGACCATAACTTGTGTATTTGATGTTTACATACAGTAGCCTGTCTAATTACAGGGTCACTTAGCCAGTTTTTTTTTTTTTTTTGTTTACAGAAAGGAAGCATGAGGGTGACACTACAGTTGGTCCACTTCACACCCTGCCACGCTCTCATTGGACAGGCCGCCTGTCAGTCAATCTCTAAAGAGCCTTTTTCCAACTTTACAATTAGGTAGGTACAGGGACTGTCGAGACCAAAACTAGGAGTTAGGGAACAGGGACAATGAAGAATCCATCACATAGTAGTATAACACTTAAATGCTGAACGTAACAACACAGACCAATTTTCACTGTGATGATTTAATTTTTGTAAATTATACAATAAACATGAATTTGTGATTGGTATGTTGAAGTTACTACAATACATGCACAGTAGGGGGCTTGAACCTATTTTTCTTATCTCAATATGTTTTAAATGTCTGAGATGACGACAGGAATCCTGTTTATAAATGTGTGTCTCATCGGAGACAGACCAGGTATTTTCATCATGACTGAAGAATGGGTAGTTTTTCATTCAGCCATGAAAATTGATAGCCACAAAAACAAACCCATGAGGAATTTCCACTAAGAGGCCGAAGAACTACAATGGAACCTAAAATATCTCAGAGGCAACAAGCGCACTAGAATAAACAGACATTTGAGTAAGAATGGGACAGCTACGCAGCCATGCGCTGTATGTGCTTTACATCCCCTGTCTGCACTAGAAACACGTGTCTGGTCGCGGGAGAGGAAATGTGACCGACCACTTGGGAAACTTGGTAGATTTCATGGGGCAGTGTCTTATTCCATGACATCAGGACTACAGTACTTCTTGATCTGTTTCTCTGAAAATAAGCCACTGTATTCATGTAATTACCTATTCCATTTTAAATAGGATCTTTTTAGGATCTAAAATATGCTGGCCATTATCTTATCTAAAAGGATTTTCTTGAAATTGCTTCACAGATTAACAAAGAAACAATGTAATTATCTTGTAGAGCAATCATTTCGTGAATGGAACAGTTGAAAGCGAGCAGTTACTGTACATTAACTTCTCTGGTGTTAGGCTTTGTTGCGTTTGTGGCTTGAACAAATGTGACTCGTTATATTTAGAAACAGCAAAAATGAATATCTGTCAGAAAACTTTAGGATGCATCGGCACGTCTAATTCACTTGGACATTTGTGGCTTTTTATTTTATTTATGAATTGTTTTTGGAACGCATGCATATGACCCCCTAAATATACTGGATGGAAATAGACATGTACAGTTGAAATGGGAAACTTGTGTAGATTTCATGGACAAACTTATTTATTGCATATAATTTAAGTTTATCGCACTTATTTCAAATGGAGTGTTTTAGATGAATTGTGTGCATCCAGTGTGAGGTGTTTGTTATAATGTGACCACACTGTCAGAGCTTTTCATGCAGATAAAATCAGGTACACCAACTTTAGTCTTAGCCACCCAGATTCAGTATTATAGTATCCTGGCAGCTGTGCCTCCCACGAGTGGCCAATTAAATGGTTAAATAGTTTCTTAATCTTATTTGTAGGCATTGAACACGTTTACCTAGCCCTCACCCCTTGGATCAGTTATGTGTTTATTGTTCTATGTTGTTATATTGAATGTTGTGACTAATGTGTTTCACTAGAGTGTGTGATGCAAGTGTTGATCTTGGCATTGCACATCAGATGTTTGGCTTGTGGTTTGATGTCTCCCTTAGTTGGAGCCTCTCAACACAGACAGGGTAAAGTTCCAACACCAAGGTCCTCGATTGTTGTCTTCATTAGTTGGAGCCTCTCAACACAGACAGGGTAAAGTTCCAACACCAAGGTCCTCGATTGTTGTCTTCATTATTTTTGGGACAAATGCATTTTTGCATGGGAGATACTAATGTCCTCAGCTGCATTACTATCACTCACAAACTGGTCCAGCATGCAAGAGAACTCTTGCCCTAAGGATGAAGTCAACAAACATGCAATCTTAACATCACTGGATACTATTCAGATTTTGGCTGTGCTATGAGATCCAATATACACTCACCTAAAGGATTAGTAGGAACACCTGTTAAATTTCACGTTAATGAAATTATCTAATCAACCAATCACATGGCAGCTGCTTCAATGCATTTAGGGGTGTGATCCAGGTCTGGACAATCTACTCAACTCCAAACTGAATGTCAGAATGGGAAAAAATAGTGATCTAAGCAACTTTGAGTGTGGCATGGTTGTTGGTGTGAGACGGGCTGGTCTGAGTATTTTACAATCTGCTCAGTTACTGGGATTTTCACGCACAACCATTTCTAGGGTTTACAAAGAATGGTCTGAAAAAGGAAAAACATCCAGTATGCTGCAGTCCTGGGGGCGAAAATGCCTTGTTGATGTTAGAGGTCAGATGAGAATGGGCCAACTGATTCAAGCTGATAGAAGATCAACTTTGACTCAAATAACCACTCGTTACAACCGAGGTATGCAGCAAAGCATTTGTGAAGCCACAACACGAACAACCTTGAGGCAGATGGGCTACACCAGCAGAAGACCCCACCGGGTACCACTCATCTCCACTAAAAATAGGAAATTGAGGCTACAATTTGCACGAGCGCACCAAAATTGGACAGTTGAAGACTGTAAAAATGTTGCCTGGTCTGATGAGTCTTGATTTCTGTTGAGAAATTCAGATGGTAGAGTCAGAATTTGGCGTAAACAGAATGAGAACGTGGATCCGTCATGCCTTGTTACCACTATGCAGGCTGCTGGTGGTGGTGGTGTAATGGTGTGGGGGATCCCTTTCACCTTCAGAACTGCCTTAATTCTTTGTGTCATTGATTCAACAAGCTGCTGGAAGCATTCTTTAGAAATGTTGGCCCATATTGATAGGATATGGTCAAACACGCTATTAATACGGTGTTCCTAATTATCCTTTAGGTGAGTGTATACAGTAGGTCACAAAGAGGAGCTGTTGACTTTAGCGCCCACTTTGGACAAGATTCAAACACAGCTTGGACTTAATAACTAGAGGGACAGAATAGTTGCAAACTCTGGTGCAGTACTCAAGAGTAACTGAGGTTTAGGCTTAATGTTTATTGCCATTTTGAACATTGTTTAGGTTCACAAAAAGGCAGCCTGGTCTCCTAGTCCTATACTACTAATTTAACATTGAGTTTAAGATTCTTCTTCTCACCTTCAAGTCCTTTCACAACCTCGCTCCTCTGTATCTCACTGACCTTCACATCAACACACCCACTCATACTCTCAGGCCTTTTTCATCTATTCACCTCACTATACCTCCTGCCCATATGGCTACCATGGGGTTTAGAGCCTTCAGCATCTCTGCCCCTCGCGTCTGGAATTCCCTTCCACCAGACATTCGCACTCCCACTTGAAAACACATCTTTTCACACCGGCATATCCAACATGATCACCACTCATCTGTATTTAGTAATGTTGTGTTTGTTTTTATTATTACTATTTTATTGTCTTGTAAGGTGACCTTGAGTGTCCAGAAAGGCGCCAATAAAATGTATTATTATTATTAACAGCAAATGTGTTCTGAATGTATCGGCAAAACATTCAGTGATAAAACATTTTATTTCCCCTACAATATCTAAGCATAATAACATTTTACATTAGTTATTTTAGGCACTCACAACACTTAAGTTCAATAAAGATCAGGATCTTGGTTAAATATTGAAACAGTTAATTGTGACTTGATTTCACAATAATGAGAGGCAACAAGGAAGGGACCCAAACGCAGACTAAGCAGGCAGACAGGATCAGTTCAATAATTTATTGCCAAAGTAGGTATACATGCAGGAGGGCAGACTTGATCAGGCTGGAAGCAGGCAAAAAGTCAGGAGTCCAGATTAGGCCCGGGGAGGCAGGTAACAGAGACTCAAAATCGATGACAGAAAACCACGTTGCAACTTTGATGAACTGACGAGGAACAAAGGATCTGGGCCGGTATATATAAATAGAGAGTGGCTGATGAGAAGTGGGAACAGGTGTGTAG
Organism: Sander lucioperca; assembly: GCF_008315115.2. Lineage (NCBI taxonomy): Eukaryota > Metazoa > Chordata > Actinopteri > Perciformes > Percidae > Sander > Sander lucioperca. The sequence continues at coordinate 28,622,517 of NC_050181.1, forward strand.
ATGGGTGGGGCAGTTAGGTGATGGGGAAAGAAGGGAAAGTCCGAGAACATCTGGTGGATGGATGGAAAATAGCAAGAAAAAACTTGAACAACAAGAATTGCAGTGTTTACTTTGTTTACATTTAACCAAAACCAATTTCATTCCCTAATCTTAATCAATGTGCTTTTGTTGCCTGAATCTAAAACCTTGTGGCACTTATGATGGATGTGAACCACTGTCCTGGTGTCAAAGTCCTGTGTTGGGATGCTTACCATCCACTCCAATCATTTACCTACAAATTGCATGCATAATACAAATGTAGTACTTCCTTCACTCAGAAAAACACTGCCACTGAACATTATTCAAGGTGGCAATTATGTTTCCTTCATAACATGTTTGGCAGTGGTATAAAAAGGATGCCTTTTCTCTCACACAACACTTTAGTTGTCATGTGTCTCACAATTATTGCCATGACTAAAACTCACATGGGGCTGGTACTGGGATCACTCGCCTCTCAGGTGTGTGCTTGGCAGCACAAGGCAGGGGTCTTGCTTCAAAAGTAGTCCACAGCATCCCTATTTTGGGCAGAAGTCCCAATAATTTTCATCTGAGATCCGTTTACTATGCACAGTCCTACAAGAAACAAGAATTCTAATTACTTAATGTAGAAGGTAGACATGTACTATAGATACATATTTTTTGTAACAAGAAGCATCAGGCTTTTTAATAATGTGTGGTCTCCATTTAAAAAAACTGAATTTATAACATTACCACAGAATAAAACCAGGACTGTTATTATTATTGTTATTAGAATCAATCATACTGCCTAAATGAAGTGCACACTCAGAGATTAGTACGGTGAGAGATAACATACCTAATGGGAAGTGTGCACCTTCACAGTGCAGACAGGCAGTTGTGTGGAGCTGATGCAGTGAGAGAAAAAAATAAAGTGGGTTAGATAAAAAAGCAATTGACATTTCAGTTGGATGCAAAACAAGAGATGTTGAGCTCACAAATATGCTTTAGTGTTTTTACTCCACTTTATGTGGCTGTAAATTTCAAAAGCACACATATACTGGAGTAATCAGATTATCACTTAATGTTAGACAATTGTCCTATTGTCTATCAGGCTTATGTTTTCACTAAGTTGTTAAACATAAATGTGTAAATAACCCAACCAGACAAACTAAGAGACAGTCATAATCAATGTGTGCACATCTAAGGAGACATTATTTGTGCTAAATGTTTATACCCACATAGTACAGAATACAAATGGAGGTGAAAGGTTGTGTTGGAATGTCAAACCTGCAGTCTTAAGCACTACAAGGCATTCAGTCAGGGCCAGCAAGTCGGGGCTTTGGATAACAGAAGGTGTGAGGCTCGGGGCAGCGAGTCCAGATATAATACCACACAAGTCAGCTTGGCAGCAGGTAGAATGATACAGCCAGATGATTGCTCACAGGGCAGCAGGAGAATAGGAAATATCTGAAGACACAAGACATAGGCTAAGGGGCATATTGGATGGCAAAGGTGAAAAAGGAGGGAGCATGGTTGGGGAAAGGAGATGGTTAAATTGTACAGTATTAAGCAGGTATGGTTCAAGAGCAATGCCTTGTAAGTAAACTACATGTAGAAATGCAAAGGATGCTGAGTGTAAGCAATGGGATGAGGGCTTTAAAGTAAGTATTCAGAGAAGTTATCAACCAGTGCTTTACATTTTTTCCAGTTACGTGCCCTGTTGATTGTATTCTTCCCGTCTAATATGGACCAATTTAAAAAAGATACCAATATTAATCTAATGACATATTTGGCTGAGCAGAAAACAGTACTCTTGAGGTCCAGAGCTGGGAACAACTGTACAAGGAATTACTATTGATTTAAAGATTTTTAGCCATGCTAGCGGTGTGGCTCTATGGATTGCAACGTCTGTTGCTTTGGTCCAGACTGAAATGTCTCGACAACCAGTGGATAACCAGACAATTTTGTAAAGACATTCATGGTCCTGTGAGGATGAAACCTACTGTATTTTGTTAATTGCTTGACTTTGTCTCTTGGGCTACCAGCAGTTTGACATTTATTTTTGTGAAATGTCTAAACAACTATTTAATGGATTTCCTGAAATTTGGTTCAGATATCCATGGTGCTTAGAGGATAAATTCTCAGGACTTGGGCGATCCCCAGATTTTTCCTTTGGCCCCACCAGCAGGTGGACGTTTGTGATTTTGAGTGAAATATCTCAACAAGCGTTGGATGGATGGACAGATACATCCCTGTCAGGGGGATTTGTAATAACTTTTGTCGTACCTTAGCTTTGGCTCTGGCGCTATTATCAGGTCAAAATGTATGACCTAATACTTGCAAAACTAATGACATTCCCATCAGCCTGTGGTGTACAAGTGTTACTGTTGATTGGCGAATATTAGCATGCTAACATGCTGAACCATCATACCTGCTAAACACCAGCATTCGGGCAATAGCATGTAGCTCAAAGCAAAGCTGTGTCAAAGTACAGCCTCCCAGAGCGACTAGCATGGCTCTATACTCTTGGCGTGGCGTGTTCTGACACACTTGCCAATCCTTGGTGGCATATGAAAACACACCTCAGTGCTCAAGATGGCACGTGTGGGTACTGGGGCAGACCCTTAGTCGTGTTAACCCATTTTAGCCGAGAAAGTTGAAACACATATCTTTGCATTCTTCGGGAATAGTTGCCGTAGAGGTGGTCTATACAGTTACACACATTTTGTCTTTTTGTGTTGTTGACCAGCAAGTAGCTCCACCAAAGTATTTAGGGGGTTAAATGCTTGACTCATGGGCAAAATGACAGCAGGGAGAAACTCCAGTGATGAAGTTCCTGTCTCCACACATGTGGCCATCACCATGGGATCACAATGTTAGACAGAGGGATAAGATCCTTGTCACCGTGGAAGCTGGCTGAAACAATAACTTCCGACCTCGACTGTCTTGACTCCTGCATTGGCTCCTGTGTCCCTCACAGACAGTCCCCCCCATTCTTTTATGTCAGCTTCCTGTCTTGTGTCGCGCCAGAGGAGTAGACCTAGCTGGCTGCGAGCCCAAAACCTGGATTAGAAAGTGTAAAACACACAAACCCCCACACACAGCGGTGCACTTTCACTGTCTTCGACAGTATATAGTACGATAAAGCCTCATTTTCCTTAGGTTGGGTTCATCCCCAACTTTACATCACCCCTACTCTAATCACCTTAAATCCAATAACTGTGTCCCTTTACAACCAAGGAGTCAGTGTGACTGGAGGACCCTGCCCCCGCACTCCCACACATCCCTCACCTCCCACCCCAATCACGAAGCATGGCTCACAGCACGTACCTCGTCTCCCTCTCCTCTCTCCCTCTCATGTTGGCTCAGACATAAGCAAACAGCCCTTTGAGCAAACAGTGCAACAATTTGTCAACATTGTCCCCAGCTTAGCACAGCGGTAACCATGTAGTATTAAAGCTGACTCATATCAGAAGGAGTAATATGTAAACGTAGAAAAGAATGTTTAAAAAAAATGACCCTCATTCATGAGTAGAACATTTTGAATACCTGACAGACTATATTAAATACATATTAGTCCTCTAATTGGGGCATCACATTTTTGGCTTTTTGGCATCATAACTTTGAATGGAAACAAGGTAAAAATACAGACATGTTCTGTAATGTATAAATGTAAATAATCAGTGATCAATGTCGATATTGATATCAGATACAATATAATGTTAATCATTTATTGTTTGCACTTGCATGTGTGCGTGCCATACATGCACCGCACATAGGCTTATGAAATAGTAAACATGCAAACGTGTGGGTTTGATAACTTTTATCAGTGTTTCCAAGTATTTGTGTGTCACTTGACATTGCATGTTGGCTCCTGATAATGTGTATGCAAACATACTTTTACTTCCTGGCTGATGGAAAAGCCTCCTTTAGCCTCTGGAAGACACCCTGTCCTCTATGACACACAAAAGGGACTTCCAGGAAATTTCAATATACATTTCCCTTACTCTGGCCCCACAGGGGCTGTTTAGGTTCAAGGTGGGAACAAGGGACATAAACACGGCTGCTTGAAGTGCAGAGAATAGAATTGCTAAATGACATCACATCCGCACTGAACTGTAAAATAGTCTTAATTAATAATATATAATAAATAATTTACAATTTACTCATTTACACACATTTTATTATATTCTTAACTTTTATTGAATTATATCAGACAACATGAATAATTCAAGTAAATTTGACATTGTGCACAGAGTCAGTGATGCCATCCTGGCTCCTATATTTGTCAATCTTGTGATGCCACAGGAAAAAAAAAAAATCTATCCATCTCTCAACCTTGTCATCCAGGGCAGTGGCTGGGTCCATTACAAAGCCATAACTGCTGGAGCAGTTGATCCCTGCCAGCACCCCCCCCCCCAGCGGTCCAAAGCTTCTGTGTAGGGTGTAAACACCAACACTCCCCTTTACTCCAACCTCCCAGTCCTGACAGCACTGCTAATCGAGCTAACTCGCTGATGGCAGCTACAGTTAGCAGCAGTTAGCTGTTAGCATTACTTTAGCAACAAGTAAAGATTGCCGTCTATCAGGAAACTCCGTGAATCACTGACCCTGCATTCCAATATCCATACTATCATACTATTTAGTATGCCAGAAAAAGATTAAGTATGTCCCAATACAAAGTATGTCAATTGCAGTATGCCTACTGCATCCGGTCAGGTGTTGCAGTATGCAAGCAAGCATGTTTTCATGGCTATTCTGACCCACAATCCCTCATGTAGCATATATGAGCAAGAGGGTCAAAGGTTAAGGCGCAATGGTTTTAAGAAGTCCCAGTTGTATGCATTCAGTAGGCCCTATGCAACCATACTTACTATGTGGCATGGCGTACTATGGCAGCTGCAGTACATACAAATACTAAAAGTAAAAAGTTTTTAAAAAAAAGTATGCGATTTGGAACCCAGAGTCAAAGCAGAGCAGCCAGAGGACATCAGAGGGAAAACCAGAAAACATTTTCTCCATAAAATATGATCCAATTTCACCAAAATCAGTGGTAGTGGGAATGACCGCAGCACCATTCTCCCTATTACAAGTCAGTGTAGCATCAAAATGATTTTGAAGCTGTTATTTTAAGGTAAAATTGTTATGCAATGTTGCTTTAACCGAGATAATCCTATAAAATAGTAAATATGAACTGTAAATAACTGAAAATGACTTACTTTGCATTAAACGCACACAAGGAACTTCTGAAACTTCCCACACTAAACAGCACAAACTGTCTCTGTCCCTTACTGCTGGAGCTCCATGCAGTCTTAACAAGGTGCAGGCTTCAATCAAGCAATCAAGCAAGGTCTGTCCAGTCCCCTACTGCCTCTAACAATGAGGTCACTCACCGGCTTTGGCTTTGGGGGGTTAAAGTTATTCCTGTGCAAAGTGCTACAACTACCATATACATGTTTACTGATCTGCTGCTGATCAGTAGGCTATACATTCATAATCTCAAGGTCTAAATTTTAAATTGGGAAAAGGTTTATTTCAAAACTTGATTTCTTGATTTCTGTGTGACATCATTTGACCACTGTGGTCACTGAATGTGTCCTGGCATGTGACAGATGCCTGTGATGGTCCTAAAATAAAAACGCAATGTTTCGGACAATCAGGACCACGTAGCTCATTTCATATCTAATTTCGATATTTACACAATCAGTGTTTTTGAAAATATAGGCGACTGTAATGACCGTTTCTTAAAACCATCCGAACAATGGATGGGAAGTGTCCACGCGGCTTTTTTGATACATTATTTACTTGTTAGGCCAAACGTTTTATAAACAGGGATAGTCTATTATTTGGGTAACAATGAGAGAAAACTTAAGGGAGGAGGTAGTTTAGATTGTCATAGAAACAATGCAACTTTATTTTCAAAGTCATCAATAAAAAATCAAACAGCATCAGTTTTTAGAAACACCTACCGGATAAGTGCAGGAGATCCACAAAAGAGCTTCGTTTCCAATTAATGGGCAATAGACGGACCTATGGGCCAAACCGCGAGGACCCTGTGAGGGGCTATGCGGATACCGCTATGGAGTTTCCCAGTGAGTTATGGACATGATTTATTTTCTCTGTACACCGGCTTGAATAGTTAGTCTATTTTCATGCTTTACGCAAAGGGGGACTGCATGCATGGGTTGATGTTTTATCGCTCACCGTGGTGCGTAAAAAGGCGCGTCCTCGTCCGTGCAGGCTATCACGTTATCTCTATATCCTTAGGGGAGGTAAATAAAAGGTTTTGCCAAAGCACAGCAGTGATGCAAAGTCTGGTAGGTGACTGCTCTCACCAGCAGCACACGTTTGTGACACGGACCTACATGCCGGTCGGACTAGCGCTGGGAGCCGCGCACTGGGTTGTGTGTTGGACTTATTGGATTTGACCGGTGCCTTTAACTTGAGCCGAAGAGCTTGTGCATATATTTAAACACACAATGTTTTTAAAAGATGTGGCACCTGTTTGCGAATGTGGCAGAAAACGGGTAAGAGTGAGCGCCTGTAATATACATTATGTAGTCTTGTGGGTTATTTTGTGTACATTGCCTGTGTGCTCTATATGCTCAGTATTTTAGAATTCGTTTAAGTATTCACATACCCTATGTGTTTATGAGTGAATACTGAATCTTAAGATTATTTAAAGCCTCTCTGGAGGTCTGGGTTTCTTTGAAAAAATGTTTACCTCTTTGACTTGTGCCAAACTCCACATTCTGCATGTTTTAAGACCTTTTTCTGCATGCTTCATGATTGAATTTATTAACCATAGTTCATGGCAATAGATTGAGTGATTCAAAAGTAAAAAAAGACAAATCTTTTAATCACTATTTGTATTGAGAAAGGTCTTTGTGACCGAAAGGTCTACTCAATTAATTAAAGCAGACAAGTGTGTAGGGATTTTTTTGGATATGGATCTTCGGGGTATTATTCCCTGAAACACAAAGGAGACAAAGCAAAATGTGTGTTGCTTTCTACTCATTCAATAGATTGTGTAACTTCCAAAAAAAAGCCAAATTAGTGCCAGGTGAGCGATATCGAACAAACCTAATAATGGGGGGAACTAACACTATTCAGTCTCAAAAAGACAATGTTCTTAAAGTTGCTGATGAAGCCAATGCAAAGCATCATGTTGGTCCTGAACCTTACAGAGTTGAGAAAGGCACTAAATCTATTGGGGTTGCGGGTTTGATTCCCACTAACAATGTTACAATAAGCCACTGCAGATACAATGAGGAGTTGCTGAGTAGTAATGATCTTTTTCTGTCGTGTTCACTGGGAAAATACACCTTGCGTCATTGTTCTCTAGCATGACACAGCAGACTGGAAAGTTAGAATGAAAAAGCTGAATCTGCAGTTTTTGACACAGTCGTCACATACTTATGTCAGCAGAAAAGACCAAAAGGTTATCAAAGGCTGACAGCTATAAGGGATTCCAGCAAAGCCAGACAGGAAATGATGTCACACCTGTGTCATCTGATAACTACTTATTTATAACTCCGCACTTTGTCACAGGGAAGACCCATTCAAAATAGGAAGGAGGTCGCAAAGCATTCAAAAGCAACCATCCCATACCTGGGATGCACTTTAAATATAGCATATCCTTATCAGCCCTTGACATTTAACCATTAGTACATTGAGTAGTTGGTTTAAATTGCTGAGCTGAGTTGGTTTAAAGTGCTGAGTTAAAATAGCTCATGTCAGAAGGCTTTAGCTCACGTGAGCATCTGGCCATCTCTCCAAAGCATCTGTCACATACCTGGAGTGAAGCTTGCCATTATTCAAAGCACTGCCACTTGTGGACCACTGCTATTAATTTAAAATAGCAACATGGTTTTGGCATCTGATGATGGTAGAATGTAGAGATGGAGCGAGGGAGAGAGAGAGAGAGAGAGAGAGAGAGCGAGAGAGTGTGTGTGTGTGTGTGTGTGTGTGTGTGTGTGTGTGTGTGTGAGTGCGTGTGTTTAGATTGATACATTCTCACGTAGGCAATGGCGGAGGTGAAAAGGTCAGCGGTAATCCTCAAGCTGAGTCACACACTCTTATTTAAAGTTATTTAAAAATGTCAGAGTGAATGGAAAAGAGGCCATTAGTTTTTTTTGTGCAGACATCACTTTGCCTCTGAAACTGCCAAATAAATTGGTTCAGGTTAAAGATTAAGACCACATTGTTGATCTGAAGTTTTGCTCTTGAACGATAATGTAGAAAGACCTTGTATAAAGTATCATAGGAGGTTACAGCTACCGCTAATGTTATGATTCAGAAAAGCACTAAATGGTTTTACTTGGCTCAAAATGGATCTTACCACCAGCGTTTCCTTCAAATAACGCTGATGGCCTCTTTTATCACTTTAGGACACATTTCATTGGGTTATCAGGGTTTGAAGGTAACGTGTGGAACATAGAAGAGTTCTGCTTTCATATATGCTTCATGCACTGTACTATATACGATGGCAAATCCAAATTTCACAAAATAGTATCATCACTTAAATATCTGAACATGTTAAGTAGTTTATTATTCATTTGTAGTATTTGTTAGCAAATTAAAGAAGTGGCTTTGACTTTGATTTTTGCACAAAAAGTTGTGATGTACTTTTAAGTGGAAGAATTTACAAAATTCTATATTTACCAGTGTCTAACTAAAGTGGAGCAGCCACTTAACAGCCAACAGGATGAAAACAGGTATAGTGTAGTAGGATGTATTCCCATCACATTAATTCCCTACAATGCTTACAGTTTGTATTCATTCAGAGTAAATAATAATTTACAATGAGTCTATGAATAACTTGAAAAAGCACGTCCATAAGTAGACTACTAGTGAATGTTACACACCTGACAACAACATTTATGTGAATGTATTTGTGTGTGTTTTCATGTTTACTGGATTGCAAGTCTGCAATACTTAACTTAAAGTTAAACTTAATCTAGCCTGTATCTGACCCGCCGGCTTGGGAAGATCATCTTTTTCTATCATCCTTCTGCGTCACACAGCCAGGCTGCTGTGAAAGCTTGCATTCAGCATGTGGCACAGAGGGAGCGAGGCTGGATGCCCACATGACCCACAACAGTAGAACCACTCTCATTGTCAAGTGTGCTATGCTTTCAATTGATTTACCAAGTTTCTTAGAAGGAATGTCTAAATTTGTGAATCAGGCTGACTAATTTCCCGATTATAGAAGCACCCTGTTCTTAATAAGAGTTAAACAAGGATACAGTCATATCTGCATCGTCATGATATCTGCAGGTTTCTGTTCTTAATCTAGGATATCACATGGTTTCTTACTGTAGGTGTCATATGCAAGTATGAAACTAAATGAATGGGATGCTGATTAATCATGCTGAATCATGCTGATTTCACATGATACAGCCTGTAGTGGTAGAAAACTTAAGGTTGGGGTTTTCCTTTAACCCCTATTCCAATTTCCTATTGTCTTACCACATAGAGAGTGTGTGTGCAGTATGCCAGCCTTCTTTCCAAAAATACTTTCAGAGATTGTTTTCCGTTCACTGTTGCTCAGAATCTTTTGCAAAATAAAGTAAATTGTCCAGTGTCCATTCAGTCAGTTTAAATTTTGTAGTGTTGCAGATTTCAATTATCCACTGAGGCTGAGGTCAATGACAGTATCTGCTGTCTTCTCCTCACTAAGTGCCTTTCACACCAATGTAAAGAATAGCTAACCTATGGAAGGTGAGCACTTAAACGTTAAATGATGCTCCTCTGCCCTAAATTTCTGTAATCTGTATTTTTTATAATGGCAAGTCTGTGGCACCCAATTACAGAAATGTAATAACTACTGCAATGTTAATGAAAGACTGATCCCTGAGCAGCTAACTTATCCAGATAACAGCAATATATTTAACTTGTGTTAATCTGAGAAACTAGGTCATATGACATCAATGGTGGGAATTATGTATTTCTAGACAAATTCAAAGATAAAAAAACGTATGTCAGTACCCCTGAAGGTCTTGGCAGAATTGTGTCAGATGCATGAAAAAGTCAACAAACGTCTTTTTCAATGAATTACAAAAGACACAGTTGTTTCTAAAGTCTTGTGGTGCTCATACATTTGAAATGTTTTGCTCTTTGAAATCCTGGCCATCCCCTCAACCTATCCCCTCTCCCTGTCACAGGGATAACTGGCTGTTAACTGAGATGGCCTGGAGAAAATAATCGCCCATGGCTCAGATGTACAGCTGGCCTGTGTATAGCCGCATAAATCTGAACGTGAACCTTAAACTTTGAGTCTGGGGACACATCCACCCACAACTCTAGAAACTACAATTGTGTAAAAAGATGAAGTTTCTGCATTCATCTCAATATAATTGGTACTCTCACTCTGAATTAACAATTTCAAACAAGCGTGGTGGTTTCATTAGAGACATTGTTCCAGCCAAGCTGTAACTTAAGGTTATTCCACATTAATATGTACTGCTGCTGCTTACTTGCTACTTGCTGTTACTTGATACTTCATTTGAGTGACTGCATTTGTGTTATTTGTTGTGTCTGTGCAGGACTGCTTGCCTTGCTGTTGATGGTGTTGGAGTGGACCCGGCCAGGCCTACCGTCCCCGCTGAGGCCGATCTGTGACCTGAGGGTCCTGAACCATTTCATCAAGGAAGCACGAGACGCAGAAGACGCTATGGTGAGAGGGAAATGTATGCATGCACTCAGATCTAAGAGCAGGCGCAGAGATATTCAATTCAATATTATTCACTGTATAGAGTCAAATCATATTAAATCATATCAGAAGTTATCTTGGGACACTTTAGAGATAGAGTAGGTTTAGACCACACTACATAATTTATACAGACCCAACCATTCCCCTAAGAGCACTTAATCTGGCGGCGGCGAAGAAAGAGAGAGAGAGAGAGAGAGAATAATACCTCACCAACAAGGCTATCTGTGAGGCGAGAAAGCACAAGGACTCCAGGGAAGAAGCTAAGTTAGTAACATGCATTCATTTGACATAAATGCATAAGATGGAGTGAGAGAGAGGATAAGCGGAGCTCAGTGTGTCATGGAAGGAAGTCCCTCGGCAGTCTAAACCTATAGCAGCATAACTAAGGGCTGGTCCTAGGTAAACCTGAGCCAGCGCTAACTATAAGCTTTATCAAAGAGGAGAGTTTTAAGCTTATAATTAGAGATGAGCCGATACCGATACCAGTATCGGTATCGGCTCTGATACTGCCTAAAACGCTGGTATCGGGAAGTACTGGACCTAATGCACCGATCCGATACCACGTAATAAAGCCCTAAAGAAAATCTATGTTAAAGTAGTTTATGCATGTTCTTTTTCCGTTATAACTGGATAAAAAAAGAAAGTTCTGGGGCATTCATTATTTGTGTTTGTTCATGCTTCACAAAGAGTTTAACCTGAGCCAGGCCGACAACAAAGATAGAAATCATATCACATCCATACAGGGATAGTAGTATACAGTTGTTAAAACATAATAAAATATATGACACACTGGTATCGGATCGGTACTCGGTATCGGCCGATACGCAAGTTCAGGTATCAGAATCGGTATCGGGAAGCAAAAAATGATATCGGGCCATCTCTACTTATAATGTGGTCCTGGAATCACCCATACTGAACGTTTATGCACCATTGGATAAAAGTATCACTGACATTACTCTTTCTTGTTTTCTTAGAAGTCTTGTAGAGAAGGATGCAGCCTGTCAGAGTCAGTTACTGTGCCCCAAACCACAGTCGACTTTGAAATCTGGGAGAAGAAAAATGTAAGTAACCACTATAAACAGCTGAATGTTAAAATAGCTGGCTACAGATTTAGATTACCTATGAAGCATAATACAAGTTCATAGACATTTGCTGCCTTTAAGTGTGTAATCGTTCAACCATAAACACCTCTCAGGAGCATACTTTATGGATATTTCTAGATTACTTTTTTGCGCTTTAAGTTTTTTTGGAGGTACCTGTAACTCTGGTAATTTCTAATGGGAGAGCTGATTACCTGCTTCCTTTGTTCCGTATAGCTTCCATAATAAAACTCTTGCCCTCTTTCTTTTTTTTTGGCAAGGGATCGGAGCAAGCCCAGGAGGTGCAGTCTGGGTTATATCTCTTACAACAGGCCCTCAGCTTGCTACGGGCCTCAGTCACCAACACAGCACTGCACAGCCACATAGATAACTCCCTCAGAAATCTGCTCAGCATCAATGCTGTGCTGCGTAGCCTCAACATCCAGGTGAGTTATAGCAGTTACAGAGGTACAAATTAAAAAATAAACAGCAGCTAAGTTTACTGGGAGCCTTTTGTCACCTTAATACTATGAAAAGAGCCTAATTACAATAACATTATCATAAAACACCAGCTCGAATAAACTGTCACATTCCAAATGAAATGTAATTTCCTTTAAAGGGATAGTTTAAACCTATTGAAAGATAAATGATTGTCATGTACGTGCTCTCTCCGATTAATATTTATTTAGATATCTATACTCTTTTCAATCAGGCTAGCTCCCTGAGCTAAATCAGACCTGTTCCCCTAGGGAAACACCCACTTTTCCACTGCTAGTCTGCTGCAATGTTTGCTGTCAAACACCTCTCTAATTGGTTCATCTCTCAGCATAAATTAGGTTGCTTTCACTAGCTATTGCGTGATACAAAAGGTTGCATTTCTGTTGTGCGGCAGCAAGATATTTTGATTAACTGTTGCATCAAAATAAAAGCAGCGCAGTTAACCAGTAAAAACGTTTTCTGGATTCTTTCTGATCGCCTTCTGTTAATGGGCATATAAATTCATTATTTTTTTCATCCTGTGTTTTTTGCCTTCTATTTAAGATATCGCGGTCACACTTGAGCTCAAGTTTAGCTTCTTGTAATTAAATAATGGTGTTTTCTGCATTAATAGAGAAACTGAGGAATGTCATGGGACATTCTAGTGTAATCTTAAGCCTTTCGTGACACCGCTTTGGGCACTGGAGCTGCTGCACAAGCTCGATCTTAGATTACTGACGTTGTGGCAGCACAGCCTTTGAAATGATTCAGGTCCAAGCAGAGGCCTTGTGATGGACAAATTAAAGCTGAATGAACAGCCTCTGCCATTTTCTAGAAGGGGAAATGTAGCATGTTGCACAGGCTTTTGAGATTGGGTCGAAAGAGGAGGAATCACTATTTTTTTTTTTTTAAGATATATTTTCAAAATTAAGACATCATGTCAACATGTTTCTTTGTCTTGTCTTTCAGGAATATACCCCACCAGCAAGTGCAGCAGAGCTGGAGGGAACATGGCGGGTGTCCACAGCAACAGATTTGCTTCAAGTCCATGTCAACTTTCTGCGAGGCAAAGTGCATCTCCTTCTTTCGGATGCACAGGCTTGTCAGCAAGATGTCAGCTGATCACCCTACTCTAGACGAAGCTGATTTGTGTTTCCGAAGGCAAGAGAAGGGACACTGTTGACCTGCACGCTGGCTAATGGAAGCAGTGCGGACAGAGAGAAAGATGCAGCCGTCCTCACATACAGGGAGGAAGCTGGAAGGAGAGGACGGTCCCAGCTAAGCTTTGGATGGACAGGAGATGATCGCACCATGGGATGTCAATGTGAAACATGGACAATTGCAAAGCACACATGGACCAAAATGAGACCTGTGTGAAGCACTGCTCCAAAAGCTGTTCTTCTGGCACTCTTGCACTTGTGTGTGTGTGTGTGAGAGAGAGAGAGTTAACACTGTAAGTTTAAATCTATACATAGTGACAGTCACCTCTTTAGAGTGAATTGTGGAGTGAAACACAAAAAATATTGATTGCACCTGGAAATTGGAGGTCTGTGAGTTCGCAACAGGGCATCCATTTCCAACACCACTGCAAAAACGAATGAGGCCTCACACCACAAGCCTTTAACATTTTTCAACTATGCCTCACAGACACATTAGTCTCTTCTCTTGACTTTTTTTTTCAATTATTTTTATACATTTGTAAGTTGTGTGATTACTATTTATACAGATTTTCTACTTTTAAGCTCCAGTCTTTGTATTTTTTAGCGTCAGATCTAGTCGGGCTCTCATTGCCATGTTCTCTTGTATGACACATTTACAAAGCTATCTGTTGACATCATTTGCAATGGCACGCTGCTGTCTTTCTTTTATATGTACCCGACTAGCTGTTAGTTTCACATTGCATGCTCCTGAGAGAACAAATGACTATAAAGTTAATCCAGAGGATCAGTTACAGTAAAATAGTGAGCAAGAGGTCAGCGAGGAGGTGGTTGGACGGTTACATGAGAACTGTGAAGCTGTTTTGTCATTATCTGTGTTTTTGTTACTGCCTAACCAACACTCAGCCAGTCTCTACACTGATAGCCAGACTGCATGGAAAAATGCTGTTTGGCTTTTACAATTTACATCCTGTGAGGCTGTAATTGCAAATAGTTTTCCAGTATCTGAGGTTAACACTGTCTCTTCCCTTCCTCTATTGTACGTCATCAAAAAGCAGGCAGGCAATTAGTTAGTCCTGGGAACTGGAAGCTTTCTATAAAATGGATGCTCAACTCTTTCATCCCGGTTAAGTGTTCTTCCTTGTTTTTTTCCGTACTTCTAAATCATGTTGTGCAAGTGCAAAATGTTTTTAAGGATGTTTGTACATGTTTTCTTTCCTGTTATTTGTGTGTTGTTTTGTCCCATCACTGTAAAATTTGCTATTTAAATACAAAATATTATTCTTGGATAAAGAAAGGATAGTTGGAAACACAATATGGGGAAGTCTGTCCATTTCATTCATTAGCTTTGTGTTATTCAGGTCAGTGGAGTTAACAAGCAAGCTTCTGCAGTTGAACACCACCTGCAGTCTCAACAATCTGAAACCAAATTTGAACAGAAATAAACTACTGACATCTAGTGGACATTTAGTACAACACCTGCTTGAAATGTAAATTAGGATTCCTCAGTTTTTAAATTAATTGTATCTTTAAAAACAGACATGGAATTGTAAACACTTACAGCACATACCCTTTAAAATATTTTTTTGTTTACATTTACATTTGGCACAGCCCTGAAGTAGCTATTAAATAATACTGAGGTTTACACCACTGTTGCTTCAAGACATGCAAAGTGAAAAAGGAAAAACAGCCACAATTTGCAACAGACTTAACACATGACAAAAGAGCTTAATATATTAGTCAACTAAAGTTGTTCCAATTGGAGTACTCCAACACAGTAGCATGCCGCATTCTGCAGCCTTCTGCTGCCCCCCCACCCCAAGACAACAATGTTTTATTGGTCTCATGGTCAACCTCTGCCCGACACATCTCTATTACGGTCCCTGCGGGTCAGGGTAGAACACCTTAATATGAATGGCTGAGTTGTTGCGTGTACGCGTCATGGGCTCCCCGGCCTCATCGGGATCTTCAGGTTCCAGGTCGTCCACGAGCTCCACCGTGGAGGTGTTGGCTGCCAGCTGCAGCGCCCCCTGGCTGCTGGCCTGCAGCTGAAGGGCGATGTTGATGGCCCTGTTGATGGCCAGGCCCAGGCCGTGAACGCAGATCTCCCTGTGACCCCCACCTTCCAGCAGCTTCTGACAGCGTGCCAGCTGAGCCCGGAAGTCAGTCTTCATGTTGACGTAGACGTCATTCCGTCTCTTTGGGAGTTTCCGGGGGAGGCGCTTCCTCAGGGTGTACTCCACTGGGTCCATCTCGACAGCCGGAGGGGTGGAGTCAGCGTGCACTGGGGCTGTCTGGATAGAGGACATTCCTGGGCTGCGTGGCTCGGTCATGTTTCTCAGTGGATATGTGCTGAGAAATAAAAGGTAGTAGACAGAAATGAATGATATGTTGTCATGATTCCTTCTAGCAAACATACAGATATTCTCTCCGGGCTGCAATTAACAATTACTTTCATTATCTCATAATCTGCTGATTATGTTTTCAAATAATTGTTTATCTATAAAATGTACAGTAAGTAGTAAATAATTCCCATCACAATTTTCTAAACCACTTGAGAATATTTATCTATCCAACAGTCCAACACCCAATCAAGTTAATATCCCATAAGACAAAGCAACAGATCCTCACAATTGCATTTTAGTTTGAAAAATCCATTGATTATCATACAGGGTAAATACTGATTCATTTGATATCCATCAAGTTAAGAGTTTCAGAACTACATCCCGGATCCTGCAGTAATCGTATTAAGAAAACAACAGTAGAACTGCAACTTTAAGTTGATTTATATTTTGATAACTAATTAGGTTAAAATGCCAAGCTTCTATATCAGCTTCTTATTTGCCACTTTACATCACTGTAAACTGAATTTCTGTAGGTTTGTACTGATTGTTGGATGAAAAAAGAAAGATTTGGTGACATCACCTTGGGCCTTTAGGAAATGGTGATGGGGATTTTCTCTGTTTTCTAACAGTTTATCGACCAAAAATGAATCAGGAAAATTGGCAGATAATAAAAAAAAACTGCGGTCAAGCCAGAAGACACTCTGATCTCCGTGGTCAAATCAGCCGACACTAAACTTGTAGTTAAACTTAAACTAAACTTATTCCGGCACGCGTGGTAAATGCATTCAAACGGCCCAGATCGAGTAGCGAAGTTAGCGAGATGATACACATTGGACTACTTCCGGTTTTCAAAATAAGGTGTTAATACAACGTACATATGAAAACTAGTAATGGATTATATTCATAAAATCAAGCAATTAAACGGTATCAATTTGGAGATTTTAGGAAGTAAAAGTCCCACATTTCTAGGGTAAAATGACGTCATATCTGGAACTTAAGGTGCTATAAAAGGATTTTGCTCCATAATTCCAGGCAATGACTGATATATTTGAGTAGAGGACATATTTGACTATACCCATAGGCCTACTGAAAATCAAACATTTTTACTGTGTAATTTTGGAGGAACTGGAGGTGCCATAAAAAGACTTTGGTCCATAGTTCCAGGCAATGACTGACGTGGTTGAGTACAGGGCATCACTTAATACACTCACACTGAAAATCAAACAATTTTACTATATAATTTTGGAGATTTTTGGAAGCAAAGTACCATACAGCTGCTGTAAAATTACTAAAAATATGAAACTGGAGGTGCCATAAAAAGATTTTGCTCCATAGTTCCAGGCAATGACTGACATATTTCAATACAGGGAATCACTTAATACACTCATACTGAAAATCAAACATTTTTACTGTATCCAGGCAATGACTGACATATTTGAGTTAAGGACATCTGGAACTAAACCCAAACCAAACATTTGTACTGCTTAAAATGATTTGCTACAGAACTTTGAGAAAATCGTATAAAATATCTTTATCTGAACTGCAATCTGCATCTCTTTCTAGCATTATAGGCTTGGTTATCCGCATTTGCAAATATGAAAGCTGTTAATTGAAATACATGAATAAAGACGGCTGTCTGTGAGTTCTGGTTTTATTTAAAGTTAGAGGAAAGGTACAACAACACTCTGTTGGAACATATTTGTGTCTCACATGAAATTATTTAACCTTCTAAATAAGAATTTCTGTAGCCACATCATCGTAAAGAGGTTTACTCTTCCTATTAAATTAATCTTCAAGTCTTGCCACTGCCTAACATCCTTCTTAAAGTCTTTCACAAGTGGAAGAAAGTTATCTTTATACAACTGGGTCTTGTCATGGCTAATATAGATTCCAAGGTATTTTATATATTTTTTTCTGTATCCGAAATTGTGTGAGATTCTCCAAGTCCTTTTTACAAGAGTCTATTGCCAACAGCTCCGTTTTTGCTATGTTCATTTCATAACCTGAGATCCCTGAAAAGGTTGTAATTATTTTCATAACATGTGGAACTGAGGTGACTGCATTACTTAAGTGAAGTAATAAATCATCCGCGAATAGGCTCAATTTAAACTGTTTTTTACCAATCTCGATACCTCCTATCTCTTTTGTCTCTCTAATTTTTTTAACCAAGGGTTCAATTGCTAATGCAAATAATGATGGTGAAAGAGGACATCCTTGGGCAGTTCCTCTAGTTAACGAGAAAGGTCTTGATAGAATTCCGTTTGTATATTCATATGCTTTAGGAGACTTGTACAGGGTTCTAATCATATTCATAAAATGTAATGGAAAATTGTACACCTCCAAAACTTTAAACAAGTAGGACCGTTCTAGTCTATCAAAAGCCTTTTCCGCATCAACTGCAATTAATGTTAAATCTATTTTGTTTTTTTGCATTCTTATTTAAATTTCAAACTATTCCTATAACGCCTCCTAAAACCTTTTTTAAAGAGGTAAACTCAATCATTTCTTTGTTCATTTGGTCAAATAAAGCATCTAGATTGAAAAGGAAACTTTTGTATCACTCAAGAGCAGAAGGGGGTCTAAATCTCCCTAACTAAGAGTTTTATCACGTAGCAGCTCAGTCATTTTATATTGATCGCATAATAAATAAAACAAACGAAGATCCATGGATAGACATAGAAAACAATCAATGCAACAGTTTAATGTTAGCACTTTTTTCTAAGGGCAACATTAAATCAACGAATTTTGTTATTAATAGTACATTAAAGGCTTGGTATAAAATTAAAAAAATGATTCATCAAGAAATAGGGCTTCCCAGGCATATATCTATTTGGAGCAATCCATCAATAAATATACAGAGCACGCAGCTTTACTGGGAAACATGGATAAAAAGGTGGAATCAAGCAGTTGTCAGATGTCACAAACCACGACACTGTTGCACCATTTAGTGAATTAAAAAGCAAATACAACCTAAAAGATAGAGAATTATTTAGGTATATGCAACTGAAAAACTGGATTACCTGCAATTCTGACTTGGAAAAGAACATTAGCCCTGAAATGTCTAACATTTTAAGCCAAAGCAACCAAAAAGGAGTGTATGATCAGTTCTATGTACAATTTACTGCTAAGCATGGAAAGCAGTAATGAATTAATACAAAGTGTATACAATAAATGGATGGAAGACCTAGGGCATTAAAGAAAAATGGAAAGAAAGCTTGTCACTAACATACAATTTAACTACTAACGAAAATCTGCGTCTAATACAGTTTAAGATAATGACAAGAATATATTATACTAGAGATAAAATAAACAAGTTTGATAACACATCATCAAATATATGTTTAAAATGTAATCTATATGGTGACTCTCTTATGCATGCCTTTTGGTACTGCAAAGGAATTAAGAAGACTCCAAAAATGTGTATTTTTCAAGATATAGAGGGAATAAGATATCCAACTTGTTGGCAGATATTTTTTTCTCCTCTTCTCAAAAAATTGATATTGCAAAATTGGAAAAATAAGGAAGCACCTTCAATAGAGAATTGGAAGGCCCTAATGAAGTAGTATCTGTGTATTGAAAGATCAATGTCAGAGGACAAAAATAAAAATAAACAATTTAATAGCCAATGGAGCCAAATTTATAATGCCCTCTAGAGCATGTCTTTAGAACCCCCTTTATTATTTTATTTTACTTATTTGTGTGTGTGTGTGTGTGTGTGTGTGTGTGTGTGAGATCTGTGGTGAATGAGGACCAGCAATGTGCGTGTAAATTTTGACGAAACTCTGATTTTGATGACATTTTAAAATCTGTCTTTATTGATTTATTTTCTTTCTTTTTTTTATTTGTTGTTTCGCCTTTATTTGGTGTAATTCCTGGAACCAAATTATGATGACCCACAGAAATTACTAAAATAAAGTAATAAAAATAATAAAAAATTTAAAAAACAATGATTTAACCTTCTAACACTGTTCCGTTAAAAAATTACCGATTTATACATTCCCTGTAGGCTACCATAAATATGGCATTTTTCGTCAGATTGCCTCAAGATCTTATGATATCCTTCACAAAAGGCATTTTAAGACATAAATTCAAATTCAATTCATTGTGACTACTTTCTTTGAATTTTAAGTGATTGGACACACTTTTTTTGTTTACGGTCAAAAAGTAGCCTACCGCCATAGGAAGTTAATGGGAAAGAGCATAATTTTCATCCAGGAGATGAAAGACATCTCCATACACACAATCCTACAACTTTCCTGTGCTTGTACATTCTCACACACACACACACACACACACACACACACACCTCATGTTGTCAGTTCATGTTGTCATGATGCCATTCGTGCATGTCAACCACCAATGTTTGCACACACATGCATGCACTCACACACAGAAACACAGACACCCACACACACGTTGTAGAAATTAATGTTCTAATAAGGTTCTTTTTACAATAAATGTTTGATTAAACCTACTTCTTGTAATTTGTAATGGTATTTATTTTAAAATAAGACCTGTTAAAACTGTCCAGTCAAATGTGACTGTGAATTAAGGGGGGTAGCAATGAACAGTGTTTAAAGGTTAAGCCAAACATACCATAACATAAGTCAACTACAACTCCCAAGATGCATAAAATAATTTAAGCCATACATACAATGAGGAAAGTCAACTACAACTCCCAAGATGCATAAAATAATTTAAGCCATACATACAATGAGGAAAGTCAACTACAACTCCCAAGATGCATAAAATAATTTAAGCCATACATACGAGGAAAGTCAACTACGACTCACAAGATGCATTGCAGTATGTCAATCAAAGATATAAGATGATATGGCTACTGTAACCCTTAAACTTGTGATGTTAGGTGAAAATAATTAGTTTAACTACTTTTGAGTTAAATAAAGTTTAAATAATGCATATTCTTGATAAGTCATTTTACAGCAGAAGTATGGGACTTTGCTTTCAGAAATCTCCAAAATTATACAGTAAAAATGTTTGATTTTCAGTATGAGTGTATTAAGTGATGCCCTGTATTCAAATATGTCAGTCATTGCCTGGAACTATGGAGCAAAGTCTTTTTATGGCACCTTAAGTTTCAGATATGACGTCATTTTACCCTAGAAATGTGGGACTTTTACCTCCTACAATCTCCAAATTGATACCGTTTAATTGCTTGATTTTAAATATGGGTGTAGTCAGAGGTGTCCCCTGAAATAAATCATTGTCTGGAATTATTCATTGTTAATGTTGTATTTAGGGGTGTAACGGTACATGTATTCGTACCAGACCGTTTTGGTACGGGGCTTTCGGTATGGTGCACGTGTGGACCGAATGGCCAAACGCAATCTTTTTTGTGCCGAACATAGGTCAATTTTCGTATTTCCACACTAACACATTAAGTGGCGGAAGTCTCTGCGTTCAGCGCAAATACCGCCCTGTAGCTGATTCTAAAGTTTCATTGGTCATGTCAATATGTCAATCACTGTACAGATTGCCTACACCAAACACTGATCTCTAAACCTACCCGCCGTCACTGTAACCTAAACCAATGAAATCGACTGCAGGGCGCGATTTCCGCTAAAGTGGTTTGGGGGAAAAAAATAAAAATCACACACACCGTGCGCTGTACAACAACATACACGGCACGCTTTAGCCCAGCCTCTCGCTAGCTAGCGTCATGGCCAATGCAGACAAGCCCATAGACAGTACGGACAAGCCGGAGCTTGAAAAGCCACCCATATCATTAAGGTCTCCTGTTTGGGAACGCTTCGGTTTCCCAGTGAAATACGTCAACGGACAAAGACTAGTCGATAAGACGAAAGCAGTGTGCCGACGTTGCTCAGGAATGATCGGGTATGTTTCTGGCAACACTTCAAACTTGTTAACGCACTTGAAAAGGCATCACACGAGTGTGAACATCACTACTACAAGGAAGAAAACGACCGTAATTCAAACGCAGCTCCCGTTGGCATTTAAACAGACCTTTGCTGGTAATTCCGATCGGGCCAACGCAATAACGAAAGCAATTGGTGTTTTTATAGCAGCTGATCTACGACCATACTTGGTTGTTGACAAGCTGGGGCTGATAATGCTGCACTGTAATCCATAGTTATTTATTTATATTTTTCATTATATTTTATTATGTGATATTGGTTTGAGACAGTATTTTATTTAGTGGAGAACTTTGCAGCAGTATTTTTCTTATTCTTTTTTTATTTTATATATATTTTATTTATTATATTTTATTAAAAAAAGTGTTTTAAAAAGTGTAAACAAATTGTTAAAAAAAGTTTATAGTAATAAACAACCTGCAGTTTAATGTTTGCATTTCTTTCCCTTACTGTACCGAAAATGAACTGAACCGTGACTTTAAAACCGAGGTACGTACCGAACCGTGATTTTTGCGTACCGTTACGCCCCTAGTTGTATTCTTGTAAACTCAAACTATACATTCCTTTCACAACTCATTTATTTTGTATAAAAGGACAGACACAGGTTACATATATTTTACTTCTGGTGAATATAATCCATTACTAGTTTTCATATGTACGTTGTATTAACACCTTATTTTGAAAACCGGAAGTAGGCCTAGTCCCATGTGTATCATCTCGCTAACATCGCTACTCGATCTGGGCCGTTTGAATGCATTTACCACGCGTGCCGGAATAAGAGCGCACTACAAATTTAGTGTCGGCTGATTTGACCACGGAGATCCGAGTGTCGGCTGGCTTGACCGCAGTTAATCGTATTAAGAAAACAAACGATTTACTCTGTTTTCTAACAGTTTATCGACCAAAAATGAATCAGGAAAATTGACAGATAATAAAAAATAAAGGGACACTACACAACTATGTCAGCAAATTAAAAAGCTGTACCATAACCATTTGCCAGGAGCAAAACCAACGTTTAAATCTCATAAATATACTATTGGCGCTTTTCCATTACACGGTACCTGCTCGACTCGACTCGCCTTTTTTGGTTTTCCATTACGAAAAAAAGTACCTGGTACCTGCTAACACAGGTACTTTTTTTAGTACCTCCTCAGTCGAGGTTCCAAGCGAGCTGAGGCGAGCCGAAAAGGTGACGTGAAAGCGACAGACTGGGTGTCCTGAACAAACCCGCTATTTTTAAACAGTTTAGCCAGCTGTGTTTTTTGTTGCTGCCTCCAGCTTCTTCTGAAACAAAATGTGTCTTCTGGCTGTGGCAACAACAACACACCTTCCACGTTCTGTGTTAGGTCACGGCAGTTTACTGCGGCGCCGCTTGTGTCAGTTCTGCGGAGGCTCCAGGCAGAGCTTTCGCTGTATCCTACATACACACACACACATGCTGGCTCGACGCACACACCAGCTGACAAATGTATACATCAGGCCACATATTACATAGGCTACAGCGAAAGCTCTGCGTGGAGCCTCCACAGAACTGTAAAACAAGCTCAAGTGGCCTGATGTTTATACTTGTGCGCTGGTGTGTGCGTCGAGCCGGCATACGACCAGCCACGCTGAGGCGGTACTAAAATCTGCAATGGAAAACGGACGCACAGTGTGCCGAGTAGAGTCGAGCAGGTACCATGTAATGGAAAAACGCCATAAGTGACTGAATCTCGGAGTAACGTGCTGAGGTAACCATAGACTGTATATAAGAAGGAGGTAACAAATGGGGCTAATCTATGAGCTAGCTGCTCACACATTAGCTAGCTAGCTAGCTAACGCTCCTGAGGCCAAAAGCAGTGGGTGCGTTAACCGTGTGATTTACGGTGAAACGTTAATACTTGGTGTAGTTTATCCATATGAGGAGTACACTTACCTTTAGAAGAGAATTTCAAGCAGCAAATAGTGCCTTATCTCATCGCTAAAATCTGCATTTCGCTCATGGATGTATTAAGAGAACCCTTTAGCCAAACAGCTGTTTATTTCCTGTTTACCCCGGAAGTAGTAGCTAGCACGGGGAGAAATAAAACGATTATTTTACTGAAAATATCAAGGCATAGAAAACATTACAATAACACTTCTCCACATAGATACCGGGCACACTGGATCAAATGATAACTTAAAAAGTATAAAAAATAAAATATGTTTCAAATTATATCAAATAGAAAAAGTAGAGAATATACATTTAATATAATCTTGATATTGCTAGGGGTCCTCAAACACCTTAATCTCCTCATAAACGTGTCTGAAGCAGAGTTTTTGCATGTTTTCGTTACATATTTTTGTGCTGATCGGTGATTGGCCACAAGGTTAGAGAGGATGGGAGAAATAAAACGGGGCACGTTGGTTCCATCCATAGACTGTAGCCTATATAAGAAGGTTCCATCTCACGCAACGTTTTTCTACGGGGTCCGAGTTGATCGACATGTTTCCTCAGAACGGTGTGTGACAAGGTGTGCAACGGGCTTTGAGGTATGTTTGCTCTTATAGGTCCTTATCAGAGTGATAGAGAAAGACTAATATCTCTATGGCTCTGGTCCTTATAAAATGTTTTGGCGTTATGCATTCTGAATATTTATAAGTGCTTAGAACATCAACATGCAAACAAACTCAGAGCTTTATGTCACCGTCATTGGTTAGCATGCTAAGGTTCACAGTAACGTTACAACTGATGGAACATAAATGAGTTTTAGAAGTTATTTGGTCACAAATCAAAGTATTGGACAAATCGAAACTTTTTACCTGAATGGTGCTAGAGGAAGAGTTAAGGGACCGCCACAGTTAAACTGATGGTAATCCGTCCAATAATTCTGGAGACATTTCACTAAAAAATACAGAAATCAAGAAATCGCTGAGACATGCCATTAAAAAATAAATAAAAATAATAAAAATAAATATACTGTGTGTGTATATATATATATATATATATATATATATATATATATATATATATATATATATATATATGAACAGCCTATTTGGCTGTGGTTTGGCACAAGAGGATGGCCTATGTCCCAACAACAACAACTTGCAGTATATCATAGGCTTAAAATATAATACTTTTTTCCTTTGGCTTTGTGTAATGTTGGATATGATCAAGTTGAGAGCTGAAAAATGACTTGCTTACTGAAGAGATATAATTTAATCACTAATACTATGCAGATTCATGTCTACACTAAGGAAAAGCATCTTTTTAATGTAACTGTTTAATGATTGAATGAATGATCATAAACCTATTATTTAAAAAAAAAAAAAACAAGTTAGAAGACTCTCTCACTCCTGTTCTCCCTACAGCAAGCGGAAAGTACCAGACACAGGTTTCGTTTCTCTAGAAACCAAAAGATTTTTGGTAAATGAAACAGGAAATAACTCACTTAGCAGGACAGAAAGAGAAGCCTGCAACAGACTTTTGCATTGCCAGGGAATTATAGTAGAGAGCTTTGTTCTCAGGTCTAATGCTTAACATTTAACAAAATATTGCATGTACAGCAGATACAAACTCCTTGATAAAGGAACAGATATGTTTACTATAGATAATCTACAAAGGTAAGCAACCATTTCTTTGTCAGTGATTGTTTTCCCCTTCTTTTAAGACCTGAACTAATGCTCTAGAACTAGTGTTCAAATGCTTGCTTTCCATAGCCTAGAACAGAAGCATGACTCAGCATGTTCTATTCTTTATCTCTCTTACAGTGCACTGATTTCAGGATTTTGGTTTTGGTCTTTATTGTAGTCTAGCCATGCTGAAGAGTACACTTAGCTGTGTGATTTCTGTGTAATATGGATTTTTGTGAAAGAATGCGTTACAGGGTTCTTTTTTATTATTTACAGTGAGAAGCAGTTTGAATAATCTGGAAGTGTGGCATGGCTGAGAGCGTACCCACAATGGATAACTCTGATGAGGTAAACAGTACAAGACAAATATATGTTGACTTATCAGCTTTTGCAAATTGAATTATGAACTGATTCATTGCACTTTAAAATGTAAACATTTTTCTCAATTATTAAGGACCTCTATAATGTACCGGATTCCTATCTTAAGTCATACTGTGAGGAAGGAGAGATCACTCCACCAACACCACAGTCTGGCTGTAAGTGTGACTGTCAATAACTGATCCAATTTAATGACTAAATACATGCTGTACTGTGGAGATACTGAGATGTACTTTTCTTATGTTATGACAGATGTTCCTCCACCAGGAGAAGTAACAGTTCTCAATGCTGGCCAGGAGACTGTTTCTCTTGGCTTTTCCCTCCCTGATAACTCTGTAAGGTATACACTGCAATTAGATTACTCCTGCAACACACAGAGAGACAGTTTGATCACAGAGGACTCCAGCACTGTGAAGGTTGAGGGACTGACTCCTGGGACTGAGTATACTTTCAGCATCATAAGGATTGCAGACAATGGAAATCGAAGCAAAGCAACCTCCCTATCTGTCTTCACAGGTAAATCTGAAAAACAAATAATTAAAAAAGATCCAACAAAGTGTTGTCTGAATGATCTTTTGGCCCATAACCTAAACAAATGTTAATGTGTGCACTTCTTACATTGTGTATTCAGATTAAAGAGGTGGTATATTGTAAATTGTGGGCATTAGGTGATTTTATATGTGGCTTTGTCTTTTACCACACCTCTTTAACTTGGCAGTCAAACAGCAATTTTAAATATAAACATGACAGATCATTATTTTTACGTTATAACTGATACCATTATATTGTTCCCACAGAGCCCAGCCCTCCTCTGCAGCTTACAGTCTACCAGGTCAGCAGTGAGTCTCTGTCTCTGCGTTGGGACACCCCTGCTGGTGAAGTGGAGAGTTACATCGTGACTTGTTGCAGTGAGGGAGACACTGTGCAACAGATGACAGCGGACACAAACAACCTGACCCTCAGCAACCTGAATCCAGGAGTGTGTTACTCTCTCCAGGTTTCTGCACAACTTAGGAATGGAAGAATAAGCAAGCCAACTGTAACATCTGTCCACACAAGTAAGTAAAATTAAATTATTTTGCAATACAAAAATTAGCTTTAAAGTCTTCAACCGTTTAGAAATATTTAATTCACTTAGATTTATCTTATAAACAACAACAAAAACATTTGAAAAATATTGATTCATAATTAATGGCATAAGACATGAAACCTGTCGTGAACATGAAGAGTCTCCATTATTGTTTATGGCTGTTGTCAATAAGTGTCATTCTGTAAATAATGACACTTTTAATGCAAAGTTAGCATTATTTGAGATGTTTGTGTTATGACTAACTTGACATTAAGAGACAGCAACCTGTCATAAACATGTCATAGCAGGCCTAATTATCAAACTTAGAGAAACTGTTTAGTTTTATGTGTTAACATTACATTAAACTGTCATAAGTGGTTTTCTTTTTACATTGGCTGCCATTAGACCATTATAATTGTGTCAAATATTTTTCCTTGACCTCAAGTAAAGTGAAACAGTTTGAACTTGTCAAAAAGTTGTCATAAAGGTTGATTACAATGTCAAGTGGTATTATAACGGTGCAATGAACCTTCCGCTTTCTTTGTGTTGGCATTTTAAACTCTGGTGGATTTATGAGGACTATGGTTAACTGCTCCTCAGATCTCTTCAGGGTAAATCCAGACAGCTAGCTAGACTATCTGTCCAATCTGAGTTTTCTGTTGCACGACTAAAACAACTTTTGAACTTACACACGTCCCATCAAAACAAGTTCCTTCCTAAGGCTATTTTGCAGAGGCACCATTGCTCCATCTGTCGCTTAGCACCGCCCAAGACGATTGTGATTGGTTTAAAGAAATGCCAGTAAACCAGAGCACGTTTTTCTCCCATCCCGGAATGCTGTGTGGATTCGCCAGACCCTCCTACGCAGCGCAGTGGAGGAAGATCTGGCAATGTGAGACTAGACGTCACTGAATACAGTACTGAGGTGGTTTATGGAGTTTTGGACAGATAACGTTAGCTTTAGGCTACTTGTGGCTAAAGTTAGCTAGATAACTTGGTTAGCTGTAGAGCTGATTCAGACCCGGGGTGCAAGAAGCCAAACTTTGAAGAAAACCATCTTGGTACCGTATTCTCTGTCGTAAAAATGGCCTCCTCCGTAAGTCAAGTTGCGTTGGTTT
This sequence comes from Sander lucioperca, assembly GCF_008315115.2. Taxonomy (NCBI): domain Eukaryota; kingdom Metazoa; phylum Chordata; class Actinopteri; order Perciformes; family Percidae; genus Sander; species Sander lucioperca. The sequence goes on from NC_050181.1 coordinate 28,650,339, forward strand.
CCGTCCGTCCGTTTTTACTGAGAGCTCTGATAACCATAACGGCGAGCAACTTTGCTCTTAACTTACCTTTCTCTGCCTCTAATTTTTACCCTAACCAATCTCACTCCTAATGCCTAAACCTAACCAATCCAACCAACGGAGGCAACGAGTACTAGCCAATCAGAGGCTAGGGAGAGATATATTGATTAGCGTTTACAGTAGCCAATAGCGCTGAATGGGAGTTACGTTTATCCATGGGGTCATCCCTATGTTCCCCGGTTAGGGTTAGGCCTACATAGGCCTATTTGCCATGGAATTTGGCAGTAATGGTGGAAAAAGTAACAGACCGGGGAACATAGGACCCTTTTTTTGAAAAAGGGTCCTATGTTCCCCAGTCTCATACAAAGAGGGGAACATAGGACCCAGGGAACATAGGACCCGGGGAACATAGACATGCTCCCTTATCCATCATGCTAGCTGTTTAGCTGACTCTGCCGTGACTGGGAGCTTTCAGTGAACACAGCCGGAGTCGCTGGACTGGTTCCAAAAACAGACTCTGAGACTGAGAGGGAGTTTTACGACAGGGAAAACAGTACCGAGATGGTTTTCTTTTAGTTTTGGCTCCTTGCACCCTGGGCTCAGCTAATTGGAAAGCTTTACAGCTAACCAAGCTAACTAGCTAACAGCAGCTAACTACAGTTAGTGGTTACCTTAACAACAAGTAGCCTAAAGCTAACGTTCAAGTTCAAGCACTTTATTGTCATTGCATAGCACAACGAGATTACTTTGTAACAACCCAAGGGTGCGCTAAAAAGTGATAAAGTGGATGTTCAGTAGTACTGGAACAATTAAATAAATATAAATAAATCTATAAGTCTGTCTAGAATAACATACTATAAAATAACAGGCTAATAAAATAAGCTAAAAATATAAGTAAAAGTTAATTAATAAAATGTATAAATAAGATTTATATATGAATAAAAGCTAACCTTATATAAATGGGAGCTAACCATAAGTGCACAAGTTGTGTTATAGCAATGTTATCTGTCCAAAACTCCCCTTGGTACTGTACAACACTGTTGTCTTATAACTTTTATGACATTTTTTCTTGACACAATTATAATGGTCTCATGACAGCCAATGTAAAAACCAACCACTTATACAGACCTGCCAACCTGTACGCATTTTGCGTAGTAGATACGCATTTTGACATCAAAATACGGTGATACGATTTGTGACTTTAAACTATGCAAAAATCAGGTGACTGCTTTGAGTTCACTTGTTGACGTGCAGTAGCCGTCTCAGTCTAACACTTGATGGTAATAGGCTAAAGCAGCGTAGCAGCCACGAGCATGCTGGAAAAAAAAAATAAAAAAAGAAGAGTTCGACCAATCACAGCGTTGGGTTCCTTCCTCTTAAATGTGAGCAGGGATATCGGCTACTGATAGCAAAACAAAAGCATCAAATGCAAGTGTTATTCCTCTCTCATTCCCGTTTAGTTTGGTTGGATTCCCCAAGGGAGGACGGTGCTTGCAAAGGTAAACGGGTTTGATGTAGAAAGGTGAAATTGTGAAATGAATTAATTTACGTAGCCTACCTGTCAACTTTGGAGAAATATTTAATGCTAGGGTTGGGTACTGAGACCCGGTGCTAATATGGCACCGGTGCCTAAACGGCCGGTATCTACCGAATAGCAAGGCGGATTTCGGTGCCTCATTTCGGTGCCACTTAAATGCCTTCTCTCTGATGCTCTGAAACGGACGTTAGAGGCAACCAAGCATTGCCGCATGTCACGTTAGTTAACACTACACTTAACAGCAGGTAACGTTAGACTACCTACTAGCAGCTGGATTAAACACGGTTAAAATGCTGACAGCTAAACGGTGTAAAAGTTTGTCTGTATTTCACTGTAGAGGATTCCAACACCGAGACGTAACAGTCTGCTGTTGTCGGAAAAACAACACAGACGTTGCGTTCACTTGAAACTCGCCTCGCCAGCCTCGTGCTGCATTCAAAGTTATTGTAAAATACCCTTTTCCCGTCCAGTGGTTGTTTTTGTCGTTTAACAGGAATTTTACTGGTGAAATAAGTTATTGTTATATTATTACATTACATTTTTTTTATATATTATTACATTTTTAATAAATCATTTAATTTTGACCCTGTGGCCTTAGCAATAAACAAGCCGTTCTTTAATGTCGCCGACTGTCGTTTTGTGCTCCGGTATCAGTTCAGACACCGGCACCGTTTTAAAAGTATCGTTTTAGCACCGGTATCGGAAAAACTCCCAACGATACCCAACCCTATTCATAGTGGATTTATATGTTGAATAACTGAATATGGTGGTGAGTGGGGAAATTACTATGTCCAAGGACCAGGTGAAGTGATTGGTAAGCATATGAACTAAACGATACACTATACTGATACCAACATCAAAGACAGCGGTAATGGCACGTTTTCCGCGTGCGTGCCGCCGTGTTCATCAACCAGAACTTCGACAATAAATCATTAAGTTGTTACTCAAAAAAGTTTTTCAAGGTTGGCAGGTCTGCTTCTGACAGTTCAATGTAATATTAAAACGTAAAGCTAAATAGTTTGATAAATAGGCCTGCTATGAGATATTTAGGTTGACATTAACCCAGTTGTCATAACAGAGATTGCTGTATTGCTTAACATCAAGTTGTCATAACACAAACATCTCAAACAATGCAAACTTTGCATTTAAAGTGTCAATTTATCAAATGACACTTAATGACAACCACAAACATTCATAAAGACTCCATGTTTATGAGGTGTCATGTCATGGTTATGACCGTATCATGTCAGTATTATGCAAACTCCTTCAAATAAAGTGTTACCCAAAATGTTTCTTCTCTGTACCAAATATATCCAAAGAAATTGGGAGGAGAGACTTTAAATTTAAAGCCCCTTCCGATTGGAATTGTTTACCTAAGTCTTTTAGATCTATTTCCTCTTTTCACCAGTTTAAGATGTCTCTTCTTAATTATTTGCATACAAGCTGCAACTGTTTTCCTCATGCTTGATATTTTTATTTTTTAATTTTAATTTTTCTCAACTGTCTATATGAATGACCTTAACTGTTTATTGTCTAATATTTAATGGTTGGAATGGGGAGGATATGGGTGGTTTTGGTGTGATGAAGAGCTTTTGTCTGTCAGTATGTATGTATGTCTGTGATTTTTCTTGAGGTCTTCTCAAGTTGTTTTGTTAACTGTATTGTCTAATTGTGAATGTACTGTATATTTTTGCCATTAAGGACCCCCTCAAAAACGAGATGCTACATCTCAAGGGGTTATTCCTAATAAAAGAAATTTCAAATAAGAGCATTATTTGTTGACAGCAGTAGGAACAGTACTCGCTGAAACTGTAATCCAATATGAAAGATACAGATACATTATAATAATGAAATTATTATCAAAACAACATAACATTGTGAAGGTTGGTAGAGTGCAAGGCTGTTGTATTAGACTACATTTGTTTTAGGTGTACCTAATACACTGTCAACTGAGTATATGTTAAAATTAAGTTTGATCGATGCTATGGAATATTGAAATAACCAGTGATGGGATTATTATTTAATTTTCATGTCTACAGAGACACACCTAAAAGGCCTATTGGAGGATCTGGGGTTGGAGCAGCACTACACAGAGAAGCTATCCCTGAGCACAATACTTCAGATTGATGAGAAGACCATTACTGATGAACCTGCTAAGTGTAATTCAGATCTTCCATGGTATTTTCTGAAGAAACTGATGATGGTTAATGTGACAGCTAGGAATGTGAAATGTACATCAGTATGTGAGTCCAACTATGATGATCCGTCAGGGAATACAGAGTTAGATCTTGATAATCTGGTCAACAGTCTATATTCAGGTGACATGCTAAACCCCCTTGACATGATCACTGCTCTCTTTCTGTGTTCTGATGGTTTTGTACGGCAGGAAATGGCCCTCAAAATGTCCATGTGTCAGTTTTCTGTGCCTCTGTTGCTTCCTAATTGTGACACAAAGCAGTGCACACTCATGCTTTGGGCCATGAGAGACATTGTTAAAAAGTACAGACCTCAGTCTCTTTCACAATCCAAGGGCTTCATTGAACAAAGAATTGCTCTCTCTGAACTTCCGATGATATCTTTTGTGAGAATGGGTGAGTGCTCCCTGTCCAAGTCAGAGATCCTCAATAAGCTTCTGAGCAATTCCCAGCAGTACCATGATACCTTTGTTCATCATGATATGGAGTGTGGTGACAGTCCAAGGAAAATATCCAATGGACTGGCTGAAATGACTTGGTACCTTCCATGTGGGAACAAAAATATGGATGTTTTCAGTGAGCCTGTAGCTGTAGCTAACCTTCGTGGGGACATTGCTTTGTTTGAAACACAATTTTCTTTTTTGTGTCAGACATCTGCAGCAGTTTTTGTGTTCTTTGACACTCTGGACTCTGAATGTAAGCTACTTACCAACCAACACCACAAGGCACAGATCTTCTTGGTGGGTAACCATCAAAGCAAGCATTTCAACTTAAATGCTCTAAAGAAGGTATCAACCAAGTTGGGCTTAACTAACAGCAACATCATTTTGAAGGCTAAGAACATGAATGATGCAGACTTTGTCAAAACCCTGCGGAAAACAGTCAGCAATGTTGTTGAGAACTCAAAGATGAAGATGCAAATTGAGCAGATGGCTGACATCGCCCATGAACTGGGAATCTGGGTTGATGAAGACTCTTCAGAGTGCCAGGCTGCCAAGAAAAATGCAGATGCCATCACTGCAGAAATTCAAAATATCCTTGAATACAAAGAAGCTCAGCTACCCTTACAAGGCCAAATATGGAAGGAACTGACTTGCTTAGAGAAGGAAGAATTTCGGCTTCGAAAAGTTGGGTCTGAGGACATAGAAAAATACAAAAGTGATCTTCAGGTACAGAAAACAGAACTTCGGAAAAAACAGAACTCTTATGCCATGTCAAATGCAATGACATGTTTTACTAGCGCAATATCAAGCCCAGGAATAGAAAGGTGCTATTTCCTGAAATGGATGCGAATGAACCTCGATAATGTGTCTCGAGAAAAACTGTCTGGCCTCAGGGAGCAGTACAAAGAAAAATGCAAAGATTCTGAGAACAAAGAGGAGATCAAAGACATTGACAAACAACTTTCCAACAGCTCACTGGGCACTGAACACTTCTTCCGTGAAATGGGTCAGATCTACGAAGCTTCACTTTCCCTTCCAGAAACAGACCAATCACGTCAACAATTACAGAATCTGCCCAACCTTTGTGCAGAATTGTTACTTGATGGATTCCCTCTTGAGCTTGTAGATGGAGATGCATCCAACATACCTCTCCGATGGGTGAGTGACGTTCTCTCTCAGCTCAATGACTTGGTGACTCCTAAGAACAAGATACTGGTAGTCACAGTCCTTGGAGTTCAGAGCACAGGAAAGTCCACTCTCCTCAACACCATGTTTGGAGTGCAGTTTGCAGTCAGCAGTGGACGATGCACTCGAGGTGCCTTTATGTTGCTCATCAGAATCAATGAAGATCTTAAAAAAGAACTCAACTGTGACTTCATGGTGATCATTGACACTGAGGGCTTGAAGTCACCAGAGCTTGCACAACTGGACAATAGCCATGAGCATGACAATGAGCTTGCAACACTTGTTGTGGGGCTGAGTGATATCACCATCATCAATATTGCAATGGAGAATTCAACAGAAATGAAGGACATCCTACAAATAGTTGTGCATGCTTTCCTCAGGATGAAAGAGGTTGGCAAAAAGCCCAAATGTCAGTTTGTTCACCAGAATGTGTCAGATGTTTCAGCCCATGACAAGAACTTACGAGACAGGAAGCTGCTCTTGCAACAGTTAAATGAGATGACCCAGGCAGCAGCCAAAATGGAAAAGAAAGAGGAGAACAAGAGCTTCACTGATGTGATGGAGTACAGTCCAGACACTGGGAACTGGTACATTCCTGGACTCTGGAATGGAAACCCACCAATGGCACCAGTCAATGAAGGGTACAGTGAAGCTGTATATGAGCTCAAAAAGAACATAATCCAAATTTTGGGAAGTTGTGAGTCATCTGCTAATAATATCTTGGAGTTCACAGAGTGGATAAAAAGCCTGTGGAATGCAGTAAAGCATGAAAACTTCATCTTCAGCTTCAGAAACAGCCTGGTGGCTGATGCATACATGAGGCTGTGCACAGAATTCAACAAATGGGAATGGGAATTCAGAAAAGAAATGTACACATGGGTGACAAAATCTGAAACAAGAATTTCCAACTACGGTACAGTTGCTGTGAAATCTGAGGTATCTGACATGAGAGAACTTCTCACACGTTTGAAAAGTGAAGCTTGCACAGTGCTGTCTAAATGGGAGACAAAACTCCTTGGAAATTTAACACAGTACTTCAAGCAAACAGAGGGCCATGTCTATCTAGTTGAACAATACAGAGAGGACTTTGCTAACGGTGCAAAGAGCCTTCGACAAGAAATGGAGCGCTCTGTACTTAATCAGCTCACAGCAGCAGCTGACATCAGACAGGGAATGACAGAACTTGATAGAATCAAGGAGAACCACACAAAAGAATTAGAGGGGAGAGTAAGTGGACTGATTGAACAGTGTCGGAAGAAAAAAGTCCAGATGACAGACAAAGAGCTCGACAAAGAATTTGATAAGATGTGGAAACAAATGGTAAATGAACTATCTTTTCCTGAACAAAAGGCCACAATCGTCATCAGAAGTGTGTCCCACCACCTGAGAGAAAATCTATCACGTAAGGGGAGTCATGCATGTCAATTATTAAGTCAAAAAAGCCTGAAAGATTGTGGACAGGAGCCTTTTACATACACAGCGGAAGGATTTTGCAAGAAGGTTAAACACACACTCGGCAAGATTTTCAACATTGAAGATCAGGTAATGGCTTTGCAAAAAACAGCTGATCATATCTCAATGGACTGCACACAGTTTGTGACTGAAAAATTGGAAAAAAAGAACAATTACCATGAGACTTACATCCAGGAGATCCTACACGTGATTGATGAGAGGCTGCAAAACAATCAGGATGTTAAGAGAGAGATCGAGTTTGAAGTTTCTCTGAAACAGCACATCTGTGGATTTGCAGCCAGAGAGTTTCAGAAAATGCATGAAGATTTCATACAAAGGAATGATCCCTACAGATGTCTGAATCGAAACAAAGAAAAGTTTCGAGCTGATTTTAAAGATGTGTTCCATGAACGAGACCAGTGCCAGAAGAAGGCAGAAGAATTCACGAACCGCTGCTTGAAGCCTGCAGTCGAAGACTTTGTCAACCGTTCCCTGGGTCCTGATATCATTGGTGAAATGTTGACAAGCCAGCAGTTCAGCACACGCATGTTCTTCCAGTATTCAGTTTTACTGGATTTGCTCTCAAAGGATGACTTTGAAAAGTATCAGAGCTATATTTGCTCATATGAGGAGTATGTGAAGAAATGGATACTCGATCAAATAGTGGAACGCTTCTCAAATCAGTCTACGTTTAAGTTTGAGGATCAACATCTCCAGTCAAGTGTCAGAAGCATAAATAATGCCATCAACAAAGCTAAAACAGAAAAGAGTGGCAACTTGAAGACATTCGTTAAAAATGTCTGTCAGGAACTTGGTGATAAACTGGTCATTTCCCAGGATGCTCTTGGTGCTTTCATGATCCTGAACAATGCCGACCAGAAACTGTTTGCTCACTGGCTCACAGAGTGTGTGAAGGACATGGCGAATGCTCTTGGAAAAACGTTTAAACACACTAACATCCAAATGAAACTAAAGAAACTTCATGTGAATCCTCAGGATGAGCTTTTCATCAAACTGATCGGATGTGGTAAACAGTGTCCATTCTGCAAAGCGCCTTGTGAGGCAGGAGGAAGATTCCACACTGAGCACTGGACTTCACTACATCGGCCAGAGGGTCTGGGTCGTTTCAGGTGGCATGAGACAAAAACACTTGTCACTGACGTATGCTCTTCCTCGGTGCTCAGTGACAAACGTTTTCGCTGCAATGCTACAAGGGGTGCATGGCACCCTTACAAGCGTTACACAGATTTTTTCCCAGACTGGAGAATTGCTCCAGATGCAAGTCTTCAGGCATCAGACTACTGGAAATATGTACTGGCAAAGTTCAACAAGCAGTTTGCTGAAGCATATAATGCAAAGCCTGCTGATATTCCTCTAATGTGGAGAATTATCACTCGTAAGCAAGCAGAAGCAAGCATCAAGGAGTCATTTAACATCAAGTAAAAGACTACATGCTTTGTAGTTACAGAGGGGGACATCCTCCTCATATGGAAGGCTGAAGATATTGATATTTACCACTAAGGCTTACAAGAGGAAAATATAAGAAAATCACTGCAATTAGTGCTCACCTTTACCTGAGATCACATTTAACATGTTTAATAAATGATAATCTGCTTTAACTCTGTTTATGTTGATGAGTATTAATCTGCTTTAACTCTGTTTATGTTGATGAGGACACCGTAAATACTATACAATATACTATACTTTAAGTCAATGTACATGTTAGGTGCACATTGTTTCTAGTTTGATTAAATCAGACTTTGAATTTATGTTTTTGTGGGATAGATGAATGCCAATGTTATATTGTCACTGAAAAGATGCACACAGTTAATCAAATGTGATCTTTTATTTAGTGTTTCTGTCAAACATTTATATTTTTTTTAAACACCACTCAGTCTTTATGTGGTATTGTCATAATAGGACGGACAGTTTTTTTTTATTATCTGATTGAGTATGCTATGTGATTGTTTACGCGAAAGTTAGAATACATTCATTTTTGTTTCTATGAAGTATCTGATGCAAAATATTCATTTTCAATGTATCAAAAGATCATTCAGTCTAAATGCCAGCATGTAGGTTTTACATGTTTTTCTTTCCTTCTCCTCTTCTTTCTAATTGAGTATAATATGCAATTTTGTTACTCACAATTTCGAAATGTCTTTGTTTTCAATTAATTATCTGGTTCCAAATATTTCAATTTCTAGTCTATGTTCTATCTCTTTTATTCTGAATTTAGAATGTTTTTGGTTCTGCAACATATCAAATGCCACATATTTACATTTTTGTATCAATTAAAAGATAATTCAGTCTACATGTGGTATTCTGAACATGTATAAAAGAAATCCAAGTCATTCTATATGTGGTATTGTCAACATTTATACATTATTTACTTCTGTTAACTGATTCATAAAGAGGCAAAATGGCAGACTGGTTATTGTCTTTAATGTTAAATCTCAAGTGTTGGGTTTCTTAAATCAATGAAGAATGAAACAAGAATAAAGGTGTGTTCAGACAGAAAGGGAATGCTGCCACTAAAATTCAACTTCAGTTTTGTTTTGTCTGAACACACGGTAAGAGTCTACATGCTAGCAGCTCAGTGAGGCTGTACTCGGGCACAGCGATGCTTTGAGCTAAATGCTAGCGTCAGCATGCCAACATGCTTACAATGACTATGCTTACATGCTGATGTAGAGAAAGTATAATTTATAATGTTCACCATCACGTTAGCATCCTAACATGCCTTCATTAGCACTAAAAACAAAGTACAGCTGAGGCATGATAGGAATCAGTTTGGCAACTATGTAGTCATAAATCAATGTATTGGACACACATTTTTGGCCTGATGAGGGCGCCAGAATAAAAATGATAGAAACGCCAAAGTTATTCCAATTCAACATGAGAGGACATGATTTCATGGCAATTCATGCAACAGTTGTTGAGACCTTGAACTCAACCAAACTGTCCACTCGTGGTGGCGCTAGAGGAAAAGTCAGGGCATCGACCAAAGTCATTACGGTTTTTGTCTGTTAACCAGGAATGTTTGTTATTTTCCTAATCCATGAAGTAGAGGTTGAAATATTTCATTGAATTAGAGAAAACTATAACATGAAATCACTAAAGTCAGTAAAATTCATCCAAGGAAAATGTTGCACCACCTATAATGTATGTGAGGCATCTTATGGTATCAAATCCTTAATTTCTCTCACACGTGTGATGTAAACCATTTTACAACAACCAAGAACAAAGTGCAATGTAACATTACATTTAAACCAAATAACTTTGCATTGCAGGTTTGTATTCATAGGAAACAAGCAAACTTTATATTGTATTAAATATTTTATCCGTTTTATTCCTAGACTTAAAACAAATGCTAATCATTGGTAATTACATACATTGGTAAGTACCTACATTAAAACCACTAATAAGTTTTTTTTTAAATTGATATGTCATAAAAAGTGTGTAGCTTTCAGCCCACTGATCTTAGTGTCCTGGGTCAGAGCTGGGGGGAATAAATCCACTGAAGTAGGTTATGTAAAGTTATTCATGTAATAAAAGCCGTAAATGGCTCTAATTTTAGAATTCTTTAATTTTTACCATTTATATTAAAATGGTTTTTAGGTGTCTTGTATTTGAAACCCTGTACCATTCTTGGCTGTAACACACTGTGAATAATACTGTGATAAAACAACAGTAGTTTGGCCTCATAGGAGGTGAAAGCATGCTTTAGATGAAATTGTTATCTGGTTTTTATTAATCAACATAGCTTAGAGTGTGTACTGAACATAGACTGTGAAAATAACGGACGAGGATTCCGGCCCTGAAAAGTGAAGCCAATGCCAAAGTGCCTTAACATGCATTCTATCCAATTTCCAGCAGTGGGTTGCTAAAATAAGTCTGTTTTTAAATAAGTCTTTGGGAAAATGACCTTACTTCTCATTTGATTTATTACCTCAATATGCTTTAGGGGTGGCTACACACAGACCTGTCAATCAAGAAAGAGGCTAACAAGGGTTGGAAATCAGCAACTTTCCTTTCTTAGCTTTTAGCTTAGCCATTGATATTGCAATTATATTAACACTGGGTTGGCTGCGTTATCCTCCCCAGCTCCACTTCTTTCAAAAATCGTCACATCCAATTGCAAAAAACTAAGATGGCGACATCTGTATTGCCAAACTCGAGGCTTCAAAACGGCAGTTCACAAACCAATGGGGGACATCACAGATTTCCAAGTCCACTATTTTTAGTCTATGGTACTGAATATGCCAGCCTGATAACATAATTGTGTTAAATTAAACCAATAACTTTTGAACTAACCTATAGTTACGGACAACTTAATACATTTTATAGTTTGACAATTTTAACTCCTTTATATACGGTTGGGTAGTTTAATCTTCAGCAATGCATCATATTCTAAAATATATGTTGTAGCGTTGCTTGTTATAACCACGTCTTTAAAAAGTCAACTTTTCAAGAGCTTAGAAAACAGCCCTGTTTTCAGCTTTGTGAAGAAGCATTTTCCAGCTGATCCAAGAGGTTTTGTAAAGGGTTTATTTTGTTTGTGTGTTCATTTTCTTCACACACAAACATTCATTTTATCAGAAAAATCTATATTTTTTTGTGTTCACTGGACAGGAAATGTATGAAAAACTATAATCTGATAGGAAAAAGTACAATATTTGCCTGTGCGATGTAGTAGAGTAGAAAATAAAGTTGCATAAAAAGGTAAAGTACAATGTACTTTTTTTAGTTAAATTCCACTATTGATACCAGTATTGTAATCCCCTAGTTCAACAGTAAGCAGTTAAATTGTAGGTAAAGGCTGCATAAAGAGATATGCTGGATGTGCATCCAACAGACCCTTCTACAGTCAAGAATCCTATACTTTGTAGCTATTGGCAATAAGAACAATAAAGTCTGTTAATTGGTTTACTTACCATATTAATTCATATTTTGTTAACATTAATGTTGATATTGCATGATGTCATTTTGTGTCATATGTGTACTTCTTATATTATCACAATCAGTAAAAACTGAGCGATCAAGGTACTGTAAGACCCACAGCAAGATGGAAGGGGAATAAATTAGCGGCAAGAGAAGGCTTGCCTCAGCAGAAAAATGTGAAGCTACAGTACATATGATTATTAGAGTCAACACTGCATCCAAGACTATGAAGTTGTTATACAGCAGTAACAGGATCACTAAAGTGGTTTTCGACCACAAATGCAGTTTTAAAACCACAAATTACAGCTACAGCCAAGTTATGCTAAAAAAAGTTGAACAAAAGGGAGACAGCAAGCTGAAAAATCTTTTTACCTGCACGATGAAGCTATACAGGGGAAACAAACTTTTAAGTGAAGATCTGAGTCATTCTAAGTCCAACTAAACTTTTTTTTCCAGGATGGTACATAAACTATACAGTAAGAAATGTGTAATCTGAATTACATGAACTTCTTATTAAAAATGGTTCAAATGTTGAGGTGATGAAGGGCTACTGTATGTGAGGAATATCTGAATAGCATGCAGAGCTGCTCAGTCAACGTTAGGCACAAATTCAATTATACTATTCCAAAATACAACCCATGCACAATTTTACAGAGGTAACTTCAACTAGTCATAGTTGGGCTCAACTCTACGCACATCACTGGCTCTGGAACCAAACTGTGCGAGGGCCACGATTGATCCTCTCAGTAAAACGCACCTTTATGACCCGTAGCCCACATGAAAGATGTTTTTTTTATTTAACTAATTGATCTAATTGTTTTTGTATGATAAATCAGGCCCGTAGACAGGGGCTTCGTGTGGTTCGAAAGACCCTTCTCACTGCCAAAAGGTCCATAATTTTAGTCAGTTTATTTTTATTTTTTTTAATTAACAAATGTCTTTTCAAATAACGACTGCCCTGATCTTTTTAAAAGCACCACTTCTGTGAATGTGTTAACTGGCACATTACAATCTAACGTCTAATGTATCAACAATCCATGCAACTAACTTAATGCACTCATAGCAAAATCTGTGAGGCCAAGGACATCAAAATGAAGATGATTAAATACAGATGAGTGGTGGCCAGGTTGGCTCAGTGGGTAGAGCAGGCGCACATGTACTGAGAGGTTTATGCCTCGATGCAGAAGTCCAGGGTTCGAATCCAACCTGTGACAATTTCCTGCATGTTTTCCCCCTCTCTCTCCCCTCCTTATCTCACCTAGCTGTCCTGTCAAATTAAAGGCGGAAAACCCCCAAAAAATAATCTTTAAAAAAAAATACAAATGAGGGAAAAACTACAAAAGGGTCCACTTTTTGACCCCCCCCCCCCTCCCTCATCTTAACAAACATAAAATTATGATAAGTTAGCTTATCACATCAGTCAAATTTATTGATTTGGAAATTCGGCTTTGTTATCTGTCTGTGTCAGCTATTTTTACTGTTGCGAGTTAATGTCTACTAACATTTGCTAATTAGCACTAAACCCAAAGTATATCTGAGGCTGATGGCAATATCAGTTTTGTTATTTGGTCAAATTATTAAACAAATCTAAACTTTTGATCCACTTTCCCACCGCCACACCGACCAGATAAATAACTTTTGTTTGTTTACTGGAAATCAGATAATCGTTTCTGGGAATCAAAACAGAAAGTTACTTCACCTATCATGATATAAGGAGTGGTGGTAAAGTTCAAGTACTTTATTGTTTAATGGACAATATTTTACCAACAGCAGTTGTTGCCAACAAAATTCTTAGATCCCATGCTCCAACAATGCTCATAAAAATATGTATAAACCCTGTTCCCAAAATGACAATGGAGTGGGGGGAATTGGCAGCTGGACAGCAGGCAAAGGCGGGACTCTTGGCACAGTGAACTGGTTTTAGGGATATGGAACATCACCTCTCATGTTTTTTTGCACGTTACTGATACAAGCATGTCCATTAAACAAGGATTAGCTGCACATATTTAAAAAAAAACAGATACAAATACACCACAAACAACCAGGACACATGATTGTCACAGCCTTTAATGCATCCACCTATTATGCATTCTTTCAGATCCCAGCAGACAGCTTCATTTGTTGCAAGTTAAGTGCATCCCCATTTAGAGAGATGTCAGGGGGATAACAAAAGTCATTAGAATCCCTCCTCTGTGGACCTTGAATGTCTCTACAAACGTTTTTGGCAATCTATCCCAATGTCATGATATTTTAGTCTGGACCCAAGTGGGGATATACTGTATATAACAGCACAACTTAGCACAACTTAGTCACTGTTAACTGCGCTCTCAAGTTCTGGTTTTGTGAACAGGTTATTTGGCTGTCACGGCTGGTGCGAAGGCAGGCAAGGTTGGGACCCAAATGCAGTTTAAAGAGCTTTAATAAAACAAAAGCAACACTTACTGGGAGCAATAATCCAGAAAACAAGGAAATCCAAGACAGGGAACACAAACAGAACAGAATGCACAGCAAAAATAACGAGACGATCCGACAAGAGACAAGGGAAAACAGAGAGGCTAAATACACAAGGTAATGAGAGGCAGGTGACACAACAGGTGGAACAAATCAAAAAAGGCAGGAAACAAACAAAGACAGGAAGAAAGCTAGACAAGACAAGGAAGACAAGACAGACTACAAAATAAAACAGGAAACCAAGCAAAACAGAGAAACAAGACTACACAATAAAACAGAACAAAATACCAAAACCCTGACAGTACCCCCCCCCCAAGGGACAGATCCCAGATGTCCCAAAAACAAAAACAGAACAAAAGACAACCCAGGGAGGGCGGAGGGGGACCGGAGGAGGGCCAAACAGAGAACAAAAAAGTCAAACGGGGCTAGGGAATGGAGAGGCCACTCGGGACAGGGGATAGGAAGACCCCAGGACAGGGAACAGGAAGGCCCCGGGACAGGGACAGAGAGGCCCCGACAACAGTGGACAGAGAGTCACTGGTGCAAAGGGAACAGAGAGGCCTCGGCAACCGGGAACCATGGGCACCTGGACCAGCAGCGAAGACAGAACCCTTCAGGCGGCGAAGGCTGAATCCTTCAGGCGGCCGAACAGGTCGGCGAAGGTAGAGCCTCTCTGAAGGACGTCCGTGAAGGCGAAACCCCTCTGGAGGGCGACGGCGAAAGCAGAATCCTTCTGGAGGCCGGTGGCGAAGGCGAAACCCATCAGCAGACCATCCACGAAGGCGAATCCCCTCTGGAGGCCGTCCGCGAAGGCGATACTCCTCCGGAGGCCGGTGGCGAAGGCGTAACCCCTCTGAAGACCGGCGGCAAAGGTGAATCCTCTCAGAAGACCGGCGCCGAAGGCGAATCCCCTCAGAAGGCCGGAGGCGAAGGCGCAACCCCTCTGAAGGTCGGCCACGAAGGCGAAACCCATCAGAAGGCCGTCCACGAAGGCGAATCCCTTCTGGAGGTCGTCCACGAAGGCGAATCCCCTCTGGAGGTTGTCCACGAAGGCGAATCCCCTCTGGAGGTCGTCCACGAAGGCGAATCCCCTCTGGAGGTCGTCCACGAAGGCGAAACCCGTCTGAAGGCCGGCAGCGAAGGCGAAACCCATCAGAAGGCCGGCAGCGAAGGCGAATCCCTTCTGGAGGTCGTCCATGAAGGCGAATCCCCTCTGGAGGTCGTCCACGAAGGCGAATCCCCTCTGGAGGTCGTCCACGAAGGCGAATCCCCTCTGGAGGTCGTCCACGAAGGCGAAACCCCTCTGAAGGCCGGCAGCGAAGGCGAAACCCATCAGAAGGCCATCCGTGAAGGCAAAACCCCTCTGGAGGCCGTCCGCGAAGGCGAAACCCCTCCGGAGACCGGCGGCGAAGGCGAAACCCCTCTGGAGGCCGGCGGCAAAGGCAGCATCCCTCAGGCGGACAAGCAGGACAGCCAAGGCTACACCCCTCTGTGGGCTGGGCAGGCAATGGGTCAGCTGGGCTGAAGACAGGCGACGGGTCAGCTGGGCAGAAGACAGGTGACGGGTCAGCTGGGCAGAAGACAGGCGACGGGTCAGCTGGGCAGAAGACAGGCGACGGGTCAGCTGGGCAGAAGACAGGCGACGGGTCAGCGGGGCCAGTGTCTGCCAACAACGCACCAGAATCAGGAACAGGAATCATGGCAACAGGATCAGAAGTCGGCAACTCCACCGGCAGGGTAACTTGAGCAGAAGTTGGCCGGACCCCCGACCTAACACGGGGGGCAGGAGTCGGCCGGACCACCGACAAAACACAGGGAGCAGGAGTCGGCCTGACCGCCGACAGGACACAAGGGCCCGGAGTCGGCCTGACTGCCGACAGGACACGAGGGGCTGGAGTCGGCCTGACCGCCACAGGCAAAGTCTCATGGGTGCAGAACAAAGGCAAAGTCACTAGGGAGGTCTCTGGGACGCCGGAGACCGGCAAGGCTTCAGGGGCAGTCTCTGGGATGCCGGAGACCGGCAAGGCCTCAGGGACAGTCTCAGGGGCGCCGGTGACTGGCGAAGTCACTGGCTTACCCGTAGACGAACCCCCTGGGAGAGCGGTCGACGTAGACTCTGGGAGATCTGTCGACGTAGACTCTGGGAGAGTGGTCATCGAAGACTCTGGACGACTGGAAGATTCTAGCAGAGCGGTCATAGAAGACTCTGGACGACTGGAAGACTCTAGCAGAGCGGTCATCGGAGACTCTGGACGACTGGAAGACTCTAGCAGAGCGGTCATCGAAGACTCTGGATGACTGGAAGACTCTAGCTGAGCGGTCATCGGAGATTCTGGACGACTGGAAGACTCTAGCTGAGCGGTCATCGGAGATTCTGGACGACTGGAAGACTCTAGCAGAGCGGTCATCGGAGACTCTGGACAACTGGAAGACTCTAGCAGAGCGGTCATCGGAGACTCTGGACGACTGGAAGACTCTAGCAGAGTGGTCATCGGAGACTCTGGAAGGCTGCACGTCAGCAGCGGTTCTGGGCGGCTGCACGTCAGCGAAGCTTCTGGAAGGCTGCACGTCAGCGGAGGAACAATGGTGAACTCAGACTCAGGAACACTGGTAGACTCAGGAACAGTAACTCTGGTCCGCACGGACTCAGGTCCGCTGGACAGCACAAGCTCAGGTCCGCTGAACAGCACGGGCTCTGGTCCGCTGGACAGTACGGGCTCAGGTCCGCTGGACAGCACGGGCTCAGGTCCGCTGAACACGGGCTTAGGTCCGCTGCACAGCACGGGCTTAGGTCCGCTGCACAGCACGGGCTCAGGTACACAGGTCAGCTCAGGCTCAGGTACACAGGTCAGCTCAGGCTCAGGTACACAGGTCAGCTCAGGCTCAGGTACACAGGTTAGCTCAGGCTCAGATACACTGGTCAGCTCAGGCTCAGATACACTGGTCAGCTCAGGCTCAGATACACTGGTCAGCTCAAGCTTGACAAGAGGTTGATGCAGGGCATGGCGCTGGGAGCCATGTCTTCCCCTCCTCCGTCTTCGGCCTCCACGAGTCCCAGAAAACACAGCCAGGCGGGTCCCCTCAAAGGACTGCTTGCTGTTGGGGGTGCCCGCCAGACAGGCAGCAGTAGAGCTAACGGGAAAAAGTTCCGGGGAAGCAGGCGAAGAGGCAGGCTGGGTCAGGAACAGAGAGCCAGTAGCTAGGAAGCTAGTAGGCCGTGAAACAGGCAGGCTGGTTGTCTGCTGCACATGAGGCTTGGAAAGGCAGTCAGGCTTGAAGACAGAGAGGCGAGTTGGCTGCTGAAACTCTGGAAGACTGACAGGCTTGGAGACTGAAAAGCTAAACTCTCTCTCAGTAGCCTGCCAGCGAGCCTCCATGATGTGCCTAGCAAGGGCAGGATCCTCCTCATACAGGCCACAAAAAATTCAATCATGAATTCACCATCAGAATCCAACGGGTGAATGAGAGGCTCAAAAACTGCTGGGTCCATAACTGGTCGGATCGTTCTGTCACGGCTGGTGCGAAGGCAGGCAAGGTTGGGACCCAAATGCAGTTTAAAGAGCTTTAATAAAACAAAAGCAACACTTACTGGGAGCAATAATCCAGAAAACAAGGAAATCCAAGACAGGGAACACAAACAGAACAGAACGCACAGCAAAAATAACGAGACGATCCGACAAGAGACAAGGGAAAACAGAGAGGCTAAATACACAAGGTAATGAGGGAACGAGAGGCAGGTGACACAACAGGTGGAACAAATCAAAAAAGGCGGGAAACAAACAAAGACAGGAAGAAAGCTAGACAAGACAAGGGAGACAAGACAGACTACAAAATAAAACAGGAAACCAAGCAAAACAGAGAAACAAGACTACACAATAAAACAGAACAAAATACCAAAACCCTGACATTGGCATTGTTTCAGCACAAGATAATGGCCCATGACCAAACAACAACTTATATTATAGGATAGTTTATATGATATTTTTTTTTTCTTTACTGTAGTTAAGCTTTCTGTAATGTTGAATATAGTCAAGGTGGGAAATGCTGTTAGTAAGTGAAAAATGACTTGCTTGCTGAAGGGATAATCTATCACTAATATTATGCAGATCCATGTCTATTATAAGGAAAAGCATATCTTTGGTTTAACTATTATATATATATATATATATATATATATATATATATATATATATATATATATATATATATATATTTTGTTTTGTATCATATGTCCCCATGTCTCACATGGACATGATTAGAAAAAATCAAAAGACTCTCCTGCTCTCCCTCCAGCAGAGGGCGTATACCAGACAAATAGGCTCACTTTCCTGAAAACCTGCTGATCTATTTCTGAGAAACGAAACAGAAAGTGACTTCACTTGGCAGAATAAAAGGAGACGCTTGCATCAGGCTTTTGCAATGCCAGGGAAGTGCCAAGCTTCATCCTCAGGACTAGTACTTAAACTATAACAGAATATTTCATACACAGTAGACATAAATTCCCAGATAAAAGATGGAATATAATGTGTAACATGAATAATCTACAAAGGTAAGCAACAATGAATCTGTCAGTGACTGTTATTTCTCTTTTGGTTAGACCTGAAGTAGTGATTGCTTTCCATAGCCTAAAACAGAGGCATGACTCTGCATGTTCTATCGGTCCTTTTAAGGCTCCCTATAGTGGGCTGATTACACTATTATTTCGTTTGTTTTGGTCTATATTGTAGATATGTATCTAGCAGGCTGCAGAGTACACTTAGCTGTGTGATTTCTTTGTAATATGGATAGTTGTTGGGGAAGAATGCATTACAGGGTTCTTTTTATTATTTACAGTAAGAAGCATTTTAAATAATCTGGACCAAGTGTGAGATGGCTGAGAGCGTACCCACAATGGATAACTCTGAGGAGGTAAACAGCTTTTACAACTCTAAAACTTAAATAGCAATACCAGTGCATTATATAGGTTGTCCTTTCAGCTACTGAATGGGATTATGAATGGATTCATTATTTTAAATTTAAATATATTCTTCTCAATAACCAAGGAGTTCCATAATGCAAGTGATTCCTTTCTTGAGCTATACTGTGAGGAAGAGATCACTCCACCAACACCACAGTCTGGCTGTAAGTGTGACTGTCAATAACTGATCCAATTTAATGACTAAATACATGCTGTACTGTGGAGATACTGAGATGTACTTTTCTTATGTTATGACAGATGTTCCTCCACCAGGAGAAGTAACAGTTCTCAATGCTGGCCAGGAGACTGTTTCTCTTGGCTTTTCCCTCCCTGATAACTCTGTAAGGTATACACTGCAATTAGATTACTCCTGCAACACACAGAGAGACAGTTTGATCACAGAGGACTCCAGCACTGTGAAGGTTGAGGGGCTGACTCCTGGGACTGAGTATACTTTCAGCATCATAAGGATTGCAGACAATGGAAATCGAAGCACAGCAACCTCCCTATCTGTCTTCACAGGTAAATCTGAAAAACATGTAGCAAAGTCTTGTCTGAATGGTCTTTTGGCTCATAATCTATACAAATGTACTTCCTACACTAAGGTATGCTGTCAATGTATGTTATAAAGGTTAGTTTCAGACTAAAGAGATGTACTAATTAAGTGCATGACATAATTACGTGTCTTTCTCTTTTACCACACCTCTTTAACTTGGCAGTCGAACAGCACTTTTAAATATAAACATGACGGAACATGATTTTTACGTTATAAGTGATACCATTATATAATTCCCACAGAGCCCAGCCCTCCTCTGCAGCTTACAGTCTACCAGGTCAGCAGTGAGTCTCTGTCTCTGCGTTGGGACACCCCTGCTGGTGAAGTGGAGAGTTACATCGTGACTTGTTGCAGTGAGGGAGACACTGTGCAAGAGCTGACAACGGACACAAACAACCTGACCCTCAGCAACCTGAATCCAGGAGTGTGTTACTCTCTCCAGGTTTCTGCACAATTTAGGAATGGAAGAATAAGCAAGCCAACTGTAACATCTGTCCACACAAGTAAGTAAAATTAAATCATAATTGTTTTTCACTGAGATCGATCAAACAGGTGTGTGTGTGTGTGATTTAATTATAAGAATGGCTTTGTGAATTCTTCATATTATTTATAAGAGGCAATATTTTGATTTATTTTACACAATAGTCCCAGTTTCACACAGTTTCTCGCGTATCATCCATCTGCCGTCAGTGTTACCGCTCCTCATTTCACCCTTTTCTGTGCGTAGGCCTGGGTCAGAGTGTCCGTGGAGGACATCCAAACAACTCTGACAGCAAGGCAGTATCTGTAGTGTTGTTTTTGGTCACGTCTCTTAGCTTAGTTCTCCGTAGCACCAAGATCGGAAAGTGATAAGCCGCCAGGGGATCGACTTATGCCGCTGAGACACAGTGGCATGCCATCAACCCCTTTGCGATCTCGGCATCACTCATCCTTCTCGTGACATGTCCCCGTCCCGTATGGAGCTATGCAAACTAAGTAGTCTCCACTCAGCCTTAGTTAAACAGCTAATGAAAACACATGGAGATACCTCTCACTATGCTAACTTTCTGTTGAAACAAGCCAGTAAATCGCGACGTTTCGGTCCTGAAATGACATTTTTCAAACAGGGGAAGATAATCCAGAGTGTTGTGAAGATGTTTCTGTTTCAGTAGCTACAGACTTGTATCTTGCTCCGTCAAGCTTTGCCGGCAACAACATTTTGTTTTGACATCTGTCGTGATTTGGACTTTAATTTGGACAATAGAGCTCAACAGTCCCACCCCTCCTCCGAGAGAGCTTTGGTTCCGGAAGTAAATTTCCCATTCATTTCTCCCATTGACGTCTGGAAAAATCTGTATATAAAGAGTTTTAGACCATGCCTTAGGCTAACCTGCTACGACATGACTCATAAGCATACGCCATATCATTTCGAGTGAAAAAACGAACAGAAAATCCAAAAAAAGTCAAAGGTACAAGACTGTGTACATATTTTCATTATAGCACAAAGGAACTACTCATCCCATAAACCACCGCGCACCACTACATAAAGGTAGCTAACGTTCGTTTAGCTAACAGCTAATTCGGCTAACCGCTAGCTGAGACAGCATGTAATAACTTTAAAAGACCCTCAAAATAAAACCTGAAAATAACCGTTAAAATATATAACAGCTGTTACGTCAGTTGTAGCCTGCTTTTCTCATTTTTTTTTTTCTTCATTAGTTTGAGTTAACGTTATTTTAGACTGAATCAAGCTGCCAGCTAGCGGTTAGCCGAATTAGCTGTTAGCTAAACTAACGTTAGCTTCCCAGTGGAGGCTAACGGCAGAAGTGTGGAACCGATCGTGTTTCGTGCAGTGTCGTAAATCCTCGTAAAACAGGATTATCATCTTGCACATGCGCATGACGGATCGTGCAGGCTGCACAGATTGGGTACCGACAGCTCCCCCTCCTCACCAGCATGAGTTCCACCAATCAGAGGCATCAATGTGGGATTGTGGGATTGTTCAGGATTGTAGGTAATGAAGTACTTATCCAAGACATCACGAATAAAAGACATTTATCTCAAAACCAAAGGGGTAAGCTTTGCTTCAGAGCTCGAACCTCCTATGGCGCCATTTTGATGCTACAAAGCGATCACCCTACGTTAGCATTCCATTGACTGCCATTCATTTTAGTTTGACAGCGAATAACTTTACATCTGAAGCTTTATTTGTCCATTGTTTATTTCTAAAGAAACACGACAATGTATAAAAGGCTCCATTACCTTGTACCTCACGTTATGGCTCCGTAGTAGACGTTTTTGTAAAAATAGGCTAACGATTGTGTCATAACCACGCGACTTACTGTCGCATAGTAGAGGAATTACCATATAGTACAGGAGAAGCTCGCAGGTAGTTTCGACTTACATTAGCTGTTTAAGTTTAATTACTAACTAGCATTTTAGTTAGCAATAATTAGCCTGTGTCCATGTTATCTCCTTACATGTAGTGGCGAATCGATAACTAGGACTGTAACTGTAGCTGGTTGGGATTAGGTGACCACTGTGGTGCATCGGTAAGAATGCAGTCAAATGCTCTGATGCTCTTCAATAGATTTATTAACAGATGATTGTCTGTCTTCATGAGTGTGTGTGTGTGGTTCTACAATAAACAATAAAAAGGGGAAATATTAGCATACAAGTAAAACAACTGGTAATTAGTATAACTTTCACTTCAGGTAGCTATAGCTGCTTATATCAAATAACCAAAGAATATACCAGATAACACACATCAGCAGCCTTCTTACTGCTGTGTCTCAGTAACAGCAACCCAAAGTTCTCTACTACACAATATGGTAAACACTCCGATAATAACAGTGCAGTGTCATGTGAGTGCACACATAAGCACAATAGTAATGTAACACTAACAATACTAGGCATTAGCATGCTGCTAGCGAAATTTATGCTAACATACTGCATTTCAACTGAGTATCCCAGAACAGATAACATTCATATAAACCTAAGGGACCAAAAATACACATATGTAAAACATTTATACCAGTGTACTCACATGTCTCTGAACGCACACATGCACAGATGGCGACACAGACGACAACGATACACCCCAGAAATATCTACCTGTGCTTCTCCCGGCCACTCTCACTACTAACTCAAAAACGAAACTTATCAGCCAACGTAAACAGGTGTCCTCTCTGTAACCCCAAAACAAAGGCGCTGATTGGCTGATCCCTGTTACCCCGAACATAAAATAGCAAGTCCTTCTTTACATTACATATACCTACGCTCTCCGTCTCTGCAAGATTGGGAATGATTGCGATTTCTCTTGGCACAGCTACCAGAAGACTTACAACTTTCAGACAGGTTGCTCACGTCACATTTACGTCGTTTCTCTCAGTTGGAGGCTGCGCAGTAACGCTCAGCGCTCACCAGAAAAGTGCTTCTAATGGCCTTCACTGGTCTCCGTCCAGAGCAACGGGATCTGTTGGTCCATTCTTATATACTGCCTATGCTCAAAACAAGGTTGGTGCATGAACTTTTGGCATCTATATGAGCATAATATACAATTGCTTAGTCACATTGTAGCCGGTTTGACCGGGACAGTCCAGATTTTGAATTCTGTGTCCTGAGTCCCGACAAAAGCCTGTCGGGATGCTAAAATGTCCGGGTTTACACCACGAGCGGCGTGAGCCGATTTTGCCGGGGCTTCAGCCCCAAATGTTTTGAGTGTAGCGCCGAATGTAACTTTGTCCAGTTAATTTTTCATAATCATAGCCAAATCATTCTAATACATTGATGCCATTAACACAAAGTTTAGGAGCACAATATTAATGATTTAGTTTGAAGTTCCTGTTTCCTGTCTATGGTTCAGACTCAAACACATAGAGCTCTGAAGCAGACCTGTGCGTCGCTTAGTGTCCACTCTCGCTGTAAAATGCAGGGCAGCTTCAGGTTTATAGAGCTCAACAGTCCCGCCCCTCCTCTGAGAGACCTTGGGTTCCGGAAGTAAATTTCCCATTAATTTCTCCCATTGATGTCTGCAAAAATCTGTATATAAAGAGTTTTAGACCATGCCTTAGGCTAACCAGACGGTACGTCACTCATAAGCATACAACGTATCATTTTGAGTAAAAAAACACGAACAGAAAATCCCAAAAAAGTCAGAGGTACAAGACTGCATACATATCGTCATTTCAAAGTGAAGGAACTACTCATCCCATAAACCACCGCGCACCACTGAATAAAGGAAGCCACGTTAGTTTAGCTAACAGCTAATTCGGCTAACCACTAGCTGAGACAGCATGTAATAACTTTAAAAGACCCTTAAAATAAAACCTGAAAATAACCGTTAAATATATAACGGCTGTAACGTCAGCTGTAGCCGGCTTTACCCAGTGTTAAGTTTGAGTTAACGTTATTTTAGACTGAATCAAGCTGTCAGCTAGCAGTTAGCCGAATTAGCTGTTAGCTAAACTAACGTTAGCTTCCCAACAGAGGCTAACGGCAGAAGCGTGGAACAGATCGTGATTCGTGAAGTGTCGTAAATCCTCGTGCCGGATCTTGCAGGCAGCACAGATCGGGTATGACACCCCCCCTCCTCACCAGCATGAGTTCCACCAATCAGAGGCATCACTGTGGGATTGTGGGATTGTTCATCCAAGACATCGCGAATAAAAGACATTTATCTCAAAACAAGGGTAGTGCCCCATGATTTGTGGCGTCTATATGAGCAAATACAATCACTTAGTCATGCCGTAGCTGGTTTTAAGTCTATCATCGACGGTTACAATTTTATGGCTTATACTCCAATTTGTCAATGGAGAAATTGCATTGTATTTTTACTTCCGGAACCCGCTGTGGGCGGGACTGTTGAGCTCTATGGACGCGCTCAGCTGTGGACATGCTGCGGCAGATGTGTTGCGTTTGAGCTCCGTGTATTTCTGCAGTAGTTTCGGTTTTCCACCTTTCTGTGTCTGTCAGAAGGTCTGAGATCTACCATATCAGCAGAGCAATCACGTAATGCACAGCAGGCTATGGTGCAGGTATAGCTTATTTTCTGAAATATAGTGACTTTATTCTTGTAAAAGCCTATTATAACTTTATTTTTCTCAATTTTTTTTTATTTTTCTCAAAATATATCACGACTCCTCCAAATCACAGAGAACACAGATATACTTTATTTTGAATGTGCACAAAGTTTTGAACATGAGCAGAAATCTTGCTCAAACACATCTGAAATATTACAGTCCAGGGGTTTATTAATAAATTAAATACGAATTAATGATTAATGTATCATTGAGGTGAACAATTGTTATATGCACATAAGGAGGTTACTTCCCCAACAAAAGACTTTTTCAAAAGAATTTTCAATAAATCATTTTAATTATTCTGGTGTTATTGGAATAAATAACACTTCAAAAAATGTTTTTTAGAAAAAATCTCAACATAAATCTCACACTAAACTGAAAAAGGCTGTTGCTGCAATTTTGTTAATTTTACAGGAAAAAACACTTATTATTAGATGAGGAGCCTACAATCAAAATAATGAAGTTACTGTCTGTGTCTGTCTGACCTGGGCTGGCACATGTTCACGTTAAAAAGCGTGTGCGTGTACGAGCACTACGGTCACGCGCAAAGTGTCCCGGTTTTAGTTCCGGGAAATCTGGTCACCCTAGTTTTAAGTCTACCATCGACAGTTACGATTTTATGGCTTATACTCCAATTGTCAATGGAGAAATTGTATTGTATTTTTATTTCCGGAACCTGCTTTGGGTGAGACTGTTGAGCTCTATTTCAAGTTATGCCATTAAGTTACGCCACTCTCTTGCAGTCCGCAGACACAACCTTGTCACTTCAAGGGGTGGGTCTTGAAGCAGGGGGCGTAACTTTAAGGGTCTTGCAGGCCCCAGACAAACTCAATTGTCTCTGTGTGCCTGAGCACCTGTCTTGTTTTAGAGAGAGCTAGGAAGTTAGATTACCTGAGTGTTTAAAAAAAATGTATTTAGTAAAGTATCCAGCTGTGCTGTGGCGTTCATGTGTTTGATTACCTACCCAGATCGACACATTCACTGCTGGATCGCGGAAGAGACACTGAAATGATTGCTGCAGCCAACATCAACAGCCTTTGCCACTAGTGGTACAACCAGTTTACAAGGTGCAACTAGCTTAAACTAATGCAGTCTAATATTACAAAAGGAGTAATAATTCATGAGGATTAGAATGTGTAGTATTTATATTATTATTTATATAGTTTTTTTCAAAGATGTTGATTCAACTTTATGGAAATGTGGAGGCTGGTGTTTGTGGTGCAGTTTAACTGTGTTGCATTATACTGAGTTTTAATTTTCTATTTTTAGTCAACCATCATTGATATAATTGGGTTGGACAAAGTATTAGAGACCCCTGTCAGTATGCCACTATACAATTTAACAGCATTACAAAATAAAGCCCCTAAAAGGACCATAACGTTAAATCAACACTACTCAAAGCAACATAATAATTGTGTGAAGGTGTAGCCTTACACAGGGCCAGCTTTTATTGGCCCTAAAGAGGATTTGGTTTGGGGTCAACCTAATTGTAATATGTTTGCCTCTTCACATAAGCTGACACGCGCCAGATGGTTTGTTAACCCAGAATTGAGAATTCGTCACTGGGAATTGTTTGGAAAAGGGCAGGCACTTTCAAAAAATACCTGGCAGGTGATTGGATGAACCATTCATCTATCATGTCCATCATACTGTAGTTGTTTTGAATGATCGGTCGTGGCTGTCACACACACATAAACCACGCCCGTAGCGTCAGTAGCTCCTCAACGGGTGCTGATTGGTTTGATCGGCTGACACAAATGCATTGACATGATTGTTTTTCGTGCAATATGTGATCCCGCATGTCATGTGAGCTTGTGATATCACTAGAATCCAGCTGCACAGCTACTCCGTATTTCTCCTTTTTTTGGCAGCGCTGGAGGAGAATTTGCGTTTTGTAGTGCCATCATTTCAAACCTTTTTTTTACCATAGTATTGTACCTTGCTGGAAAGAGGAAGGACTTCACCTCACTGTAATGACTGATTGTTGGATAGTTGCTGCAGCACCTGTGCCAATCAAATCCATTCACTGACATGATTGGCATGCCCCTCTGAGTCAGAGAGCTGTTAATTGGCTTTACACAATCTTTACATTGAGTAGCGGCCTGCCTGTACTGGGTGAAAGCCATTGAATTGCTTTATGTCTCCCAGCAGCTTTCTTTATAAAAAAAAAATAAATAAAAAAGGATTGCAGGGGCAATTGCATAATCAATGTATAGGACCGTGAGTACTGGGTGAATGAAGAATATTGAAATAACCAATGATCAGTTTAATATCAATTGTTTTCATGTCTACAGAGACACACCTAAAAGGCCTATTGGAGGATCTGGGGTTGGAGCAGCACTACACAGAGAAGCTATCCCTGAACACAATACTTCAGATTGATGAGAAGACCATTACTGATGAACCTGCTAAGTGTAATTCAGATCTTCCATGGTATTTTCTGAAGAAACTGATGATGGTTAATGTGACAGCTAGGAATGTGAAATGTACATCTGCATGTCAGTCAAACTGTGGTGACCTGCAGTTAGATGTTGATAAACTATTCAACAGTACAAATTCAAGTGACATGCTAAACCCTCTTGACATAATCACTGCTCTCTTTCTATGTTCGGACGGATTTGTACATCAGGAAATGGCCCTAAAAATGTCCATGTGTCAGTTTTCTGTGCCTCTGTTGCTTCCTAATTGTGACAAAAAGCAGTGCACACTCATGCTTTGGGCCATGAGAGACATTGTTAAAAAGTACAGACCTCAGTCTCTTTTAGAAACCAAGGGCTTTATTGAAGACAGAATTGTTGTCTCTGAACTTCCGATGATATCTTTTGTGAGAATGGGTGAGTGCTCCCTGTCCAAGTCAGATATTCTCAATAAACTTCTGAGCAATTCCCAGCAGTACCATGATACCTTTGTTCATCATGATATGGAGTGTGGTGACAGCCCAAGAAGAATATCCAATGGACTGGCTGAAATGACTTGGTACCTTCCATGTGGGAACAAAAATATGGATGTTTTCAGTGAGCCTGTAGCTGTAGCTAACCTTCGTGGGGACATTGCTTCATTTGAAAAACAATTTTCTTTTTTGTGTCAGACATCTGCAGCAGTTTTTGTGTTCTTTGACACTTTGGACTCTAAATGTGAGCTGCTTACCAACCAACACCACAAGGCACAGATCTTCTTGGTGGGTAACCATCAAAGCAATCGAGTCAATAAAGATGCTCTAAAGACGGTAGCAACCAAGTTGCACTTGACTAACAGCAACATCATTTTGAAGGCTAAGCACATGAATGATGCAGACTTTGTAGAAAACCTGCGAAAAACAGTCAGCAATGTTGTTGAGAACTCAAAGATGAAGATGCGGATTGAGGAGATGGCTGACATCGCCCATGAACTGGGAATCTGGGTTGATGAAGACTCTTCAGAGTGCCAGGCTGCCAAGAAAAATGCAGATGCTATCAGTGAAGAAATTCAAGACATCCTTAAATACAAAGAAGCTCAGCTACCATTGCAAGGCCAAGTATGGAAGGAACTGACTTGCTTAGAGAAGGAAGAATTTCGGCTTCGAAATGTTGGGTCTGAAAAAATAGAAGACTACAAAAGTGATCTTCAGGTACAGAAAACAAAACTTAGGGAAAAACAGAACTCTTATGACATGTCAAATGCAATGACATGTTTCATCAACGCAATATCAAGCCCAGCAATAGAAAGGTGCTATTTCCTGAAATGGATGCGAATGAACCTCGATAATGTGTCTCGAGAAAAACTGTCTGGCCTCAGGGAGCAGTACAAAGAAAAATGTAAAGATTCTGAGAACAAAGAGGAGATCAAAGACATTGACAAACAACTTTCCAACAGCTCACTGGGCACTGAACACTTCTTCCGTGAAATGGGTCAGATCTACGAAGCTTCAGTTTCCCTTCCAGAAACAGACCAATCACGTCAACAATTACAGCATCTGCCCAACCTTTGTGCAGAATTGTTACTTGATGGATTCCCTCTTGAGCTTGTAGATGGAGATGCATCCAACATACCTCTCCGATGGGTGAGTGACGTTCTCTCTCAGCTCAATGACCTGGTGACTCCTAAGAACAAGATACTGGTAGTCACAGTCCTTGGAGTTCAGAGCACAGGAAAGTCCACTCTCCTCAACACCATGTTTGGAGTGCAGTTTGCAGTCAGCAGTGGTCGATGCACTCGAGGGGCCTTTATGTTGCTCATCAGAATCAATGAAGATCTTAAAAAAGAACTCAACTGTGACTTCATGGTGATCATTGACACTGAGGGCTTGAAGTCACCAGAGCTTGCACAACTGGACAATAGCCATGAGCACGACAATGAGCTTGCAACACTTGTTGTGGGGCTGAGTGATATCACCATCATCAATATTGCAATGGAAAATTCAACAGAAATGAAGGATATCCTACAAATAGTTGTGCATGCTTTCCTCAGGATGAAAGAGGTTGGCAAAAGGCCCAAATGTCAGTTTGTTCACCAGAATGTGTCAGATGTTTCAGCCCATGACAAGAACTTACGAGACAGGAAGCTGCTCTTGCAACAGTTAAATGAGATGACCCAGGCAGCAGCCAAAATGGAAAAGAAAGAGGATACCAAGAGCTTCACTGATGTGATGGAGTACAGTCCAGACACTGGGAACTGGTACATTCCTGGACTCTGGAATGGAAACCCACCAATGGCACCAGTCAATGCAGGGTACAGTGAAGCTGTATATGAGCTCAAAAAGAACATAATCCAAATTTTGGGAAGTTGTGAGTCATCTGCTAATGATATCTTGGAGTTTACAGAGTGGATGAAAAGCCTGTGGAATGCAGTAAAGCATGAAAACTTCATCTTCAGCTTCAGAAACAGCCTGGTGGCTGATGCATACATGAGGCTGTGCACAGAATTCAACAAATGGGAATGGGAATTCAGAAAAGAAATGTACACATGGGTGACAAAATCTGAAACAAGAATTTCCAACTACGGTACAGTTGCTGTGAAATCTGAGGTATCTGACATGAGAGAACTTCTCACACGTTTGAAAAGTGAAGCTTGCACAGTGCTGTCTAAATGGGAGACAAAACTCCTTGGAAATTTAACACAGTACTTCAAGCAAACAGAGGGCCATGTCTATCTAGTTGAACAATACAGAGAGGACTTTGCAAACAGTGCTAAGAGCCTTCGACGAGAAATGGAGCGCTCTGTACTTAATCAGCTCACAGCAGCAGCTGACATCAGACAGGGAATGACAGAACTTGATAGAATCAAGGAGAACCACACAAAAGAATTAGAGGGGAGAGTAAGTGGACTGATTGAACAGTGTCGGAAGAAAAAAGTCCAGATGACAGACGAAGAGCTTGACAAAGAATTTGATAAGATGTGGACTAAAACAGAGAAGGAACTTGCCTTTTCAAAAATGAAGGTCGAGGACATTTACAACAGTGTGTTTCACCACCTGAGAACAAATCTTTCACATAGGGGAGGTCAAGCAAGTAAATTGTTAAGTGAAAAAAGGCTGCAAGATTGTGGACAGGTGCCTTTTAAATATACAGCTGAAGGAATCCTAACTAAACTATTCAAAAACATGTTTAACATTACAAGTCATACAAAGGCTGTACAGCAAATTGCGGACAGCCTTATAATGATTTGCACACAGTTTGTTATTGAAAAAATGCAAAGAAAAAACAATTACCATGACACTTACATCCAGGAGATCCTACACATGATTGATGAGAGGCTGCTAAACAATCAGGATGTTAAGACAGACATTGTGTTTGAAGTTTCTCTGAAACAGCACATCTGTGGATTTGCAGCCAGAGAGTTTCAGAAAATGCATGAAGATTTCATACAAATGAATGATCCCTACAGATGTCTGAATCGAAACAAAGAAAAGTTTCGAGCTGATTTTAAAGATGTGTTCCATGAACGAGACCAGTGCCAGAAGAAGGCAGAAGAATTCACGAACCGCTGCTTGAAGCCTGCAGTCGAAGACTTTGTCAACCGTTCCCTGGGTCCTGATATCATTGGTGAAATGTTGACAAGCCAGCAGTTCAGCACACGAATGGAGTTCCAGTATTCAGTTTTACTGGATTTGCTCTCAAAGGATGACTTTGAAAAGTATCAGAGCTATATTTGCTCATTTGAGGAGTATGTAAAGAAATGGATACTCGATCAAATAGTGGAACGTTTCTCAAATCAGTCTACGTTTAAGTTTGAGGATCAACATCTCCAGTCAAGTGTCAGAAGCATAAATAATGCCATCAACAAAGCTAAAACAGAAAAGAGTGGCAACTTGAAGACATTTGTTGATGATGTTTGTCAGGAACTTGGTGATAAACTGGTCATTTCCCAGGATGCTCTTGGTGCTTTCATGATCCTGAACAATGCTGACCAGAAACAGTTTGCTCACTGGCTCACAGAGTGTGTGAAGGACATGGCGAATGCTCTTGGAGAGAAGTTCAAAGAAACAGACATCCAAATGAAACTAAAGAAACTTCATGTGAATCCTCAGAACGAGCTTTTCATCAAACTGATTGGATGTGGTAAACAGTGTCCGTTCTGCAAAGCGCCTTGTGAGGCAGGAGGAAGATTCCACACTGAGCACTGGACTTCACTACATCGGCCAGAGGGTCTGGGTAGATTCAAGTGGCATGAGACAAAAACACTTGTCACTGACGTATGCTCTTCCTCGGTGCTAAGTGACAATCGTTTTTGCTGCAATGCTACAAATGGTGAATGGCACCCTTACAAGCGTTACACAGATTTTTTCCCAGACTGGAGAATTGCTCCAGATGCAAGTCTTCAGGCATCAGACTACTGGAAATATGTACTGGCAAAGTTCAACGAGTAGTTTGCTGAAGCATATAATGCAAAGCCTGCTGATATTCCTCTAATGTGGAAAATTATCACTCGTAAGCAAGCAGAAGCAAGCATCAAGGAGTCATTTAACATCAAGTAAGAGACTACATGCTTTGTAGTTACAGAGGGGCACATCCTCCTGAATACATTCTTTCATTATCCTGTCATGGTTTTATATTATATAGGAGAGAATCACAAATCATAACATGCTGTATATAAGATGACAAGGTTGAAGATATAGATAGACAGATATTTTACCACAAAAGCTTGCAACAGGGACACAAGAGAAACTTAACTTTAACTCTTTGTTGATGAGGACACTTAAATACTTAGTGATACACATTCTATGTGTACATATTGGTAGCGCATGTTAAGAAACATACCAAATGTTTTCAGTTTGATTAAATCTAAGTTTGAATTTATGACTTTGATACGCAATTGTTTACTAGAAAGTTAGAATTAGTTTGTTTTTGTGACGTACTGTATCTAATGCAAACTATTCACATTTTCAATGTATTGAACGATCATTCAGTCTAAATGTTAATATGTAGGTGTAAGTTTTCTTTTATCTAATTGAGTGTAATATGTAGTTTTCTTAACTCAAAGTTTGTAATGTCTTTGTTTTTATTTCAATTAAGTATCTAGTTCCAAATCTGTACATGTTATTGTCCATGTTATCCCTTAGTCTGGATATAGAATGTTTGATTTTTGTTTCTGTAATGTATGAAATGCCACATTTTCATTTTTGAATCAATTCAAATATCATCCACAGAAATTTAGTTTTAATCAAGTATAGGTTTTGTCATAATAGGACAGTTTTATCTAAGGGGCCATTCGGTATTTATGGAATGGACCACCGGAGGAAAATAGGGGAGGGTCATGTCTTTTTATTCTTTGTTGATGGGAAGGTCATCCAATTTCTTTTTTGTCTAGGGGGAAGGGTCACCCAACTTTTGTATTCATGAGAACAGCAACATTTCAAAGTGGCTTGTTTGGTGAATATTTATCCATGTAGCTCTCTCAGTCTCAGCCCCTATCGCTAGCAGATGGGTCCCTCCCTATTTAGTCAGCCAGACAATTTGAGCTGTAGCTTTAGAGACCGTGGGATTTCCCAAACTGAATAATAATAATAATAATCGCACATATAAACACAAAACTGCTTTGCTAGCTCCATCATGTTGTAACTAAGACATCTGCTGAAAAAGTAATTTTATTCATTAGTATGATTGCCCTTACTGTTTAGTTAAAAAACATCCAACAGACCATATGAAAACATAGCGGACCAGATGAAAGCTTTTATTTTGTAAAGTCAAAGCTCGTGCCGTGGACCACGGCACGAGTCCACCAGCTGGGAAGGCATGAGACGGGAGGTCTCCAGGCTGCAGCCATACCCGACTCAAATATCCTTTCGGTCCCGGTGATATATTTGTATAAAAAAAAATTATATATATATATATAAACAACAGCCTTTTCAAGGCATTTGAGAAGGAAGGAGTGGTAGCATGCAAGCTCCCAAATTGACGTTCATCTGAGAAATGGAGTTTTGGATAATGTTCAGCTTCGGCAGCTTTACCTATATGCTAAAATATACAATGACTGAGGAAGGCTAGTGACGAGTCCATAGCAACCAGTGTTGAATTTCTTATTACCCAGTGTGTCTGTGGTCTCAATGGTTTATTTCATGTAAATACTAGTTTACTAGAGGAGTAACTTAGTATTTGAAGTAATGCAGTAATGCAGGAAGTGTGCATTTAGTTTCCATGCTTATTGTGTTTCCACAACACTGTCAATGAGTAAATCTACTGAAATGGCCACCACACCATAACAGAGGAGTGGGATGCGTCAGATGAGAATGCAGAGGTTTAATCATGTATGTCATGGCTGTAAAAACAACAATGGGCATCTGTATGTCTTTGCCAAGCGCAAACCAGTACAGAAGAATTCAATAAATTGTTGGGGAGACTCATCCCTTTTTTCCAATTTTCTAATCATTATGGAGGGTCATCCATAATTTATTGCTGGCGAAGGGAGGGTCAGGTCTTTTTTGATTAAAGATCCCAAAACTCCTCCGGTGGCCCCTGAAATAAATAACGAACAGTCCCTACGTTAGTATGATATGCAATTGTTTACTGGAAATTTTGACCCTCTGTTTAGTATCTGATGCTCAATATTTACATTGTCAATGTCTAAATGTCACATGTGGGTTATACATGTTTCTTTTCTTATCTAATTGAGCATGTCATTTTCTTAACTTAAAATTTGGAATGCCTTTTTCATTTCAACATTTACACCAGTATTGTGTAGTTTTTGATGTCACATATTCAGTATCAATTAAAAGAATATTCATCCTGTATGTGGTATAGTCAACATCTATACATGACAAAAAGTTTCTTCTCTTAACAAATTAAGTATGTGATTTCTTTTTTGTAAGGTATCCAATTCCTCTTCTTCGCTAGGAATTAAAAATATATCATTCATTCTTTAACCTGGTATTGTCAGAATGTCTACATACTGCTGTTAACCAAATCAATAAAGAGACAGAATGGTCAGACTGGCTATGAATGTCTTTAATGTTTCCCAGATCAGAATCACAGCATACAGTGTATAATAACTTCTAAAGTAAACAGAAATATCATCACCTCATTTATTTATATAGTTTTACTATACTTTTTTTTTTTTTTTTTTAATAATCATCTTTTTTTAAAACTCCATTATTTAACATTTTTCTTCATCTCAAGTCTTGGGTTTCTGAATTCAACAAAGAATGTTAAAACAAGACAACAGGTGCAACTTCGCAATGGAGACCAAGCCGGAGATTTATGGGAGTGACTGGGGTGTTAACCATGTGCTTACATGCACCACAGACCCGACACAGAATCAAATAACCTCAGTGATATCAAGTCATTTTGGTCTGCTTGGCTGACTGCAGTTTTCGGGCATATTGAAATGAGAATAAAACCGAAATCTAGCCCCAACTGTGTGAACCACAGGGCTGCAGCGAGTCACTTTATAACCCAGACGAGGCCAAGTGTGTGTCCACGTACCTCCAGTCTGATCCACTGTTAAACACAAATGCTCTGAAAGTGCACTGGATCTTTTCAGATTGACTTAACATTTCATCCATCTCTAAACTGTTTAGAAACGCGTCCCTGCTACATCACATCACTGTCAGGTCAACACAGCCTCCGTACCCACAATGCAACACAGTGCGTGTGGAAAGAAAAGGGCAGACCACCTGTGTGATCTCCTTATTCTACGAGGCATCTTATGGTATCAAAGCCCTCAGGTCTGTCCCACGTGTGTGATTAAGTGGCTACATGTAAACACTGCTACATGTGAAGTGAGCTGAAGCTGAATTGACTGCACCTTGCGTTTAGTGTCTCAGTTTAGAAGTCCTGACAATGAGTCACAGGCCAGTTCCCTACACTGCCATGACATTAGTTAGCTGGCCAAAGCTGGCTTTTACCAGCGCTCTGAGGTTGCCATAAATACTTACATGGATCACGCTGCACTGATTCTTCAGAAATGCCGTTAGATCATAAGATGTATTTCAAAATAAAGAACGATGAGCAATGAAACTACAGACTTAAATTATACTTTTCAAATTTGAAAATGTAATATTCACTGGAAACTAGCAAACGACAGGCCCTCTGTCGTGTGGGGGCTGCGGTGGAGATGAATTTCTGCTACAGTGAGTGTCCTGGTTAGGAATCGTGATGCTACAGGATGCCCACATTATAGTGGGCAACATGAGACAACATTCACAGTCATTTTCTAATGGCATGAAAAGTGATCCGTGGCAAGCACTTTGTACCCACCAATGTTTCTGAAACCTCAAATTATTGGCCTTTTTTGTGTGCAAATTGCACCTGTTGTCTTTTGTTGTCACAAAATAAGCATTTCATTCATTCACTCGGAAAGAAAAATGAAAAGAAAAAACAAACAAGAAACTTAATATTTACAAATATTTTGTCTGTTTGATTCTTACACTTAAAAATGTACAGTTTTGATCCTCTTCCAGATGTCGTGTGTCCGTCTCTGTCCTTGCCACCTGGTTTGGTATTTTTCCTCACACATCCAGCAGTGTCCTCAGAGCGGACACACTGCAGTCAATCTGTCACAATGGCGCCCTCCAGTGTTAGCTTATAAAATAGACAGGGAAACAGAGCAGACCAAACTAAATACCTTGTTTCTGTTTTCACCTCCGATGGTGTCATTGTAGCGGTGTTGTGGTGAGGTTTACCTCACGGCCCCTCACCGCCTCCTTATCCACTGGAGTGAGTACAAAATGGTTTATATATATATATATATATATCTCTGATCAGACATATAGGAGCCTCCGTAGGACAGATTAGCAAGGTATCCTCCTGGCAAACTTTGTGGGTAGAAAGATGGCCATGTCTTTGAACGTCTTTGCAATTGATCACTTCATCCTCTTTTGATTTGGATTCCTACATTTAAGGCTGTGAGTCTTTTTCCAATCTCCTCCCAAAGTCTCCTTCTATATAGCGTGCACCTTTTCCTTTCGCTGTCCATCATCTGTTCCACAGCATGTATCCACCTGTAGCACCCCCAAGTCAGTTGTTTTGTGTTTTACATTGTGCACGTTTCCCTTTTCAGTGGGGCTTAGAAAATCTCTGACAGGAGCAGCCAGGTACATCTGTCCCCCTCCAGCCCTATCCCCCGCCACCCCGTTAGGCAGTTATAAAATAGAAAACAAACAAACAAACAAACAGGCTAAAGCTAAAGCACAAGCAAAGACAGCACCGGTGACTAACTTCTCCCATAGTGGATGTAGGCTGCCATGTGTTCCTGGGGTGCTCACACAGCAGCACATCAGTTCAGTTCACATACTGTATCGACCA
Organism: Sander lucioperca; assembly: GCF_008315115.2. Classification (NCBI taxonomy): domain Eukaryota; kingdom Metazoa; phylum Chordata; class Actinopteri; order Perciformes; family Percidae; genus Sander; species Sander lucioperca. The sequence continues at coordinate 28,686,851 of NC_050181.1, forward strand.
GAGTAATACCCATAATCCATGTTTGAGATCCGTAGCAGAGAATTGAAGGGGGAGGTCTGCACATTTTCACCCAAAAGAAAAGAGCAGAATCAGAAAACAGCAGTTGTCAACTCTGTTGCTTTTTACCCTGTTTAGGAGATCTGAGTCCCCCCTTTTTTTTTTTTTCAAATCTTGCAGCTCTGCGCAGCAGGCCGCGGAGGCCCGCCACTTACCCTCGGTGTGCTTAGAGTTACATTTACAACTGACGAGCTCACAAGAAAAAAGTCACTATCTTCTTGAACTAACCCCTCTGAATGTGAGGATAGTAGCAGAGCTGAACTGAGGTCAGATATTGTGTAGAACGCGGCTGACACAGTGAAGTCAGGTGTTTTGGAGTTCTGTGGTTCACAGCGGGGAGTTGATCACGGGTGATCGCCGCAATATGGACATCAGTTTGGAATACAAAGCTAGTGTACTGACAGAGGGAGCAAGTGATGTTGATACGGAGGGGGGAGGGGTTGGGTACGCAGCAGGAGGGAGCTCATTTTGGAGTCAAAGTTGTTGTTTGTTTGTTTTTTTACCATGGGAGCGATCCAGCCTGTCTGCCTCTCTATCTCTTTGCTGTCTAATTAGGGCACACACACACACACACACACACACACACACACACACACACACACACACACACACACACACACACACACACACACACAGAATATGCATGTGCTGGAAATAGGGGTGCAGACAGGACAAGGAAGGTATACATAAAAGAGCAAAGGCTCCCCGTCTCTGCTTTGTTTCTCACCCTTACTGAAATACAAAAATAATTCTGTACAGGCAAGCTACAACAACAGACATGGTACCTCACGTACCTTAAAAAAAAAGCATCATCTCCATACAGATGGGAAGAAAAAGTAGCTACTGTAGGATGATGGGCTCGCTGTATCACCTGGTTGGAGAAAAACCTCTGAATAACATCATGTTCTGTAGAAGAGAATGAAGTATGTTCACAGTTGTTCAACATCTTCTGAGATATGTGGCAATGACCCTTGGGTTGGGTTTCTACAGGATTTTCTGTGACGTTCTTGTTCTGCGAGATTAAACAAACTATCCAGAGTGGACCGATATGATTTGATTAGATTTGGGAAACGTGCATTGACAAATACAGTGTCCTTTCCCCCCGTGTCATCATCTTTAAAAATAATTCATGCATAGATCCCCGCTGAGAAAACCCATTTATATACTTTCTCCTTTGTACACATTTATATATAACTATGTATAATATCATTTCTCTATATCTATATTTTCAGCAAAAAAATCTTTCCACAAAAAACAACTATTAAACAAATGCTTGAAAAAAAGAAACCGAACATGGAAAAAAAAAAAACTAAACACAATCGAGGGCCAGTTTGGCACTTTGTCATGAGAACACACAGCATCTGTTAATTGACAGTAAATAGGAATACTCTAGAATTTTCTTTAGTTTTTTTTCTCCCTCGATGAGAAAGCAAACACAGTAGTACATACTTGGCACCAAGAATGCTGGTAGAATGAAAGTACCAGATATTAATGTTTTCATAGCTATATGATTAGTGTATGTATTCTATGCCCCCTCCTAGATCTCATTAGTTGTTAGTCCTTAGAGCAAAGGAGTGCTAGGGAGAGGGAGAGAAACACATTTCGAATGAGAGAAACAAAGCAGGAATAAGACACAGACGTAGAAAGGAGAACGGTATTTGCACATAACACACCAGGGAGAGAAAAAAAAGCCAAAGCCAAAGTAAATACAACATGAAAGGGAAAACTGCAAGGGGGCGAAAAGCATTTGTCCTTTTGACAAATGTCAGGGAGCTCGAGTCTGGAAACAGCAGACCTTTGAAAACAGTATCTTTGAAAGATCTAAATCCCCCTCCAAAACTAATCATCTGCTGCCGTGCAGTTCAGTTGCTTCTCCACACACCACCGGTGGAGCTGCTAAGTTCGACAGCACATGAAGGTAGGAAATGGGGTTGTTTTTTGGAGAAACAAGAGAGTAAGAGAATGGAACAGAGGCCCCCATCCAGAGGCCTCCGTTCTTCCTGCTCCCTAGGCCAGTCACTCCCTACTATACCCTGGTGGTGGAGTGGGGATGGGGCAGCGTGTTGTTGTGACCGGTTGAGGGGAAGGTGTTGAAGGCGTGAAGAGGCTGCATGCTGGTGATGGTACTGGGGATCATGGTGATGGTGTTGGGGGTCATCAGCGGCACGTCGTCGGGTGCGCGGCGCAGCGCCAGCGTGTAGTCCGGCGGGCATGCGGGCCGCAGGATGTCGTGGGGCCGGAGCGGCTCCATGTCGTGGTGAGCGTCGTGCTCCGAGTGCTTCATCTGCAGGGACATGATCTCCTCCTCCTGGCTGTGGGCCAGGTCGTTGGCGGGCCCGCCACGCTGCGGAGACAGCCGGTGGCGGCGCATCTCGTGCCGCTTGTCGCGCTTGTAGTAAAGGGCGGCGAAGGCCAGGATGTTGAGGAAGAGGAGCGACGCCCCCACAGCGACCGTCACACTCAGCTCGGTGGAGTAGTCCCGGGTGTCCCCGGGGAAAAGGTCCTGGTGAGGACGCTCCGAACCCTCAGCCTCCGGATCAGAGGGGAAGGTGGGGTAAGGGTGACGGGTGGTGCGGGGGCCCGGTGTCCTGGGCCAGGGTCTGTGGGTGCCTGGGCCAGGGCCTGGCGGCGAGCGGGTAGTAGTGGGGAACAGGTCCTCGTGTAGACTATGGAGGTGGGGGACTAATTCCAGCCAGAAGGCCACCTTGTTGGCCCTGTAGTTGTCTCTAACGCGAGGCTTCAAGCCAATGTGGAGGTACTGCTTGTCCTTGGAGTTGAACTTGGTCCAGATGACCTCTTCAAAGCGGTTGGGCTTGGTGTGAATGAACTTGGTGTCCTGAGGGACCGGCAGGTTAGGGTCCCTGGTGGAGGACAGAGGGGACATTTCAGTTAAGGTTTTAATCAATCCGGTTCAAAGATTTATTCATTATGAGGAGAAAGAGTTATGACTAGAGAAGTCATAAAAACACCATAAAAGGCCTTTTATTTTTTGTAACCAACCTTGAGTGCCTGGATACGGTGTTTTTATTCCTCCTCTGCATGTACTTTACTCCCTTCCATGAGCACCAGTGGTTAAAAGGATACCCAAAGAGTTCCTGCCACTTATTTCTATATTGTGTTAAAGGTGCAGTAGGTAAGACTTCTAAAACTAACTTTCTGTCATATTTGCTGAAACTGACCCTATGTTCCAGTAGAACTACATGAAGCAGGTACAGTAATTAAAAAAAAATCCAGCTCCTCTGGCACCACCTACAGCCTGTAGTGTGATTTGCAAATATCCACAGCTCCCTGTTCAGATGCACCAATCAGGGCCAGGGGGGGGTGTCTGGCTGCATGTCAATCACTGCTCATGCACACGCATTCATTCTCCCTTGTGGGGGAAGAGGCTTAGGAGACAGTTTGGGGCTTTAGCAGAAAGGGGGGAGGGACTGAGAAGTTGTCTTTGTTCAAATTTTTTGGCTCAGTCCTGGATCTTCACAATCCTACCTACAGCACCTATAACATCGAAACACTGAATTCAATCAATCAATTCTAAGTTTTTTATTTATGAACTTACAGCAAAGAGAGACGGGACACTAAACTTTTAACAACTCTACCGACATCTGGTTCGTAAGATCAGCCCCTAATCATAGACACACCACTCTTATGAAACAGGAAGCAAACACACTTCTGAACTACACTAGCTAGTTTATCCTGCAGTCCCGCCACACAGCAAAAAGAGAACTTCAAATATATCAATATGAAATAAAATCATCAGCAAGGCTTACCCAGTCTTTGCGAAGTTGGTCCAGTAAGTCATGACCACGGCACTCAACATCACGTCATTCTTGGAGAAGTTGCACGGGAACAGATCGGTCGCGCCGATCATGGGCACGCCAAACACGTACGGTATCTCATCTCCGTGGGCGGCGTCGGCCCACTCTGGCCGCGTCTCGGTCTGGCAGTGGTGGTAGAACGTGTAAAAGTAAACCGGGGACTGAAACTCGGCGTGGAGTTTGGCGGTGGCCACGGCCGGCGCCACCCACTGGTGGTCTGTAAACAGAGCTAAGAGGGTCTTCCTCCGCATGTCGCCATTGTCCCTGTCTGCCCAGTCTGTGTACATGAATTTAATGGTCTCCCTCAGGATGTCTTTGCCTGGAGGATAAGACGTGGGAGGGGGGGAAAGGGGACAGGAAAAAAAAAGGGGTAAAAGAGAAAATTGTGATAAGTTAAGAGGAAAGTAATGACAGGGATAGAACATTTTAAGAGATGAGAGTCGTCAAGAGACGTGAAACAAAGAGTGGAGGAAGATAAAAGCACACGTTGCTAAAATAAACCTGAATGACAGGAATAGGAAGACAAAAAATGAAAGAGGCGTCTGTGTTTGTATGTATGTGTGAAAGACAGATAGTTGAGAGAGAAACGGAAAGGACAGACTGAGCGAAAACAAAGGGCAAAAGAGAGAATGAGTGACACTTGAGACTGTGACGTGACTGCATTATCCAAATGTATCTGTATTTTGACTGTGTCCCGCTGTGAGGGGTTTGCAGCAGCAACGTGATTGGGAGCTGGCTGCCTGGGGGATGATGAGAGGCAGAATTTGTGCCCACGGCGCCTCAAAGGCCAAGGCACAGACCTACCATGGTGAAAGATAATCTCGACGATAAGCAATCTCTTTAGTATGCCTGTCGTGGTTGATACACTTCGGCGGGGCTCACATTTTCTTCTTCACATCTTTTTTTATCAGTCTTTGTCCAAGAAATGTTTTTAAGATTTCCGCTGGGAGCTGTAGTTTTTGACATGTTGCTGTTGATGTATTTTTTTCATTGTTGTAGAAAAGATTTGATAATGTGACAACAAATTAAGCACCTCTTGTTCTATAGTGTGTAATGCCCCATCTAGCTCAGGTATCAGTATTTAACCTGTTATATTGTATGTTCAGGTAGTCACCATATTGTAATAATGTTGTTTACTTTTATAACTTTGTTCTTTTTAATCCTTTAATTTCAGTCTTGTTGTGTGGGCCCCTGGGAGATTTCATCTAATGGGGCTTCTACTTAGTATAAACAACGACACTGCAATGTTCTGTCATCTGAGAGGCGGTAGATTGCATACAAGAAAAGACATTGAAGCCTGAAAGAAGTATAATGTTGGCAATCCTCACCCTCAGGGTAGCCATAGAGGTTGTCCACAAAGTTGGAGATGGTGTAGTCGAACGCTGCGGCTGAGATGCCGTCGTTGTCCTCGCTGTCGTCCACAAACTTCAGCCCCTCTCCTTGGTTCACTCCTATAAGGATGTCATAGTTCAGGAACTCCCCCTGGTGGTGCAATAGGGGAAGAACATGTTGAGTGCTGAAACTGTATTCAAAAACGACAGACAGGGTTTTCAGTCTCTGTACATGTCACGCATCTAAAATCACTACAGCCACGAATGCTGCTGAACACAATTGTGTTTTGTGTATCTGTCAAAATCAGCCTCGGTCATGTTTTGTATGTGATATTTATGTATACTTATATATACTAATGTACATTAAATACTTTTAGGATGTACCTAATTTTCCTCCACAAAATCAGCCAGAAACCTTTTGATGCTCACCTCTAATTATTTTTCACAGAGGGGATTTCAAATAGAGGCATAGGGAGAGTCTGGTAGCCTAGTAACAAAATAGCTGGAAAGGTAATAGTCTTTGTTTCTTCTTTTTTACTTACTTCACCTCAGTTTTTCTAATCTTCTTCCTTTTAATTGAGAACTTTAAACATACGGACCGATAAGTGAAAGCAATATTGAGACAGTGACAAGTTTTTCCAGTTAGGAAAAAGTAAGTAATGTGCATGTAAAATGTGACATGACTTGTGGCTGCACTGTGTTATAGTCAAAACCTGAAGGTCACAACGTGAAATATGAAATGAGGAAAACATATAGGTACTAAGAAAAGAAAATGAAATTAGCTAGATATAAAATTAAGTTTATTATTTTAGATTATTTCTTATCTTTCCTTTGTTTTTGTGAAATACTATATGGTTACCTCTTTAGGCCACTTAAAAGTATTCCAATGAAGCTGAGAAGGAAAAAAATCTGTCACTTCCCAGCCATGCACCCTGTGACAAAGGGTTTGCAATTACACAATGCTTTGTATGAAATTGTGAGCCATGAGTCTAGAATATGCCACTGAGGCAATGTGCTACAGTGTTTTAGGATGTGAGTTCACACCAGCTGGTAAATGTCACTGCCAGACTCCCAAGTCTGTGGAAAGGTCACACTCACACCTACTGCTCACACCTAAGTTCTTCATGTTCTCTGTGTCAGGTGTGTCATCACAGCTCAACTCAATCTACTCCTACAATGAAAAAAAGAAGACGAAAAAAGACCACAGGCCATGTGTGCAGTGCCACCTTTGATACTCACCTGCTGCATGAGGATCTCCGGATCGTCAGGCACCACGTCTCCGTCCACCACGGGGCCAAAGGCGATGTGGTAGCGCGCTGGCTGAATGTCCTGGTCCACCAGCTCCCGGAAGTTCTTGCGCCTCAGGCAGTCGACCAGGTCGGCCGTCTCCGTGTAGGTGCAGCCCACCTTCCGGGCCAGGATCTTGGTGTACTTGAGGGGCTGGTAGTTGACAGACCAGCTGGAGATGGCAGTTCCACTCTGGGCTATGGCCCTGTGGAACAGACCTGAGGAGACAGATGGGAACGGGGCCTTTACTTTACGGTATGAGGGGGTCAATTTGACATGTAAAAAAACTGTGTAAAATGTTAGGTGATCTCTCTCTAAACGTCATGTGCATTTCCCCCCAATTTGTCTTACATTTTTGCAGGCAGGATGGAGCTCTGGGAAGTTGCTGACTAAAGTTCAGTTTTCGGGTAGAACAGGATTTGAGAGAGACTACTTAAAGTGGAAATCACATATCGCTTTCTCTTTTTCCATTTTTAGAATTTCCCTTTATATAAAAAATCATCATTCTCATTAGAGCAAAGTTGGCAGACACAAGATGGGACTACAGACCCAAAGCATCTCAGATAGAGCATGATATGGTGCTGTAGCTCAGACGAAAAGAAGAAGAAAGAAGTAAGAAGTAGGACTGGGAATAAACTCATCTGAGAAGTCAAGAGAGACATTTTTCTCTTCCTTGTGCTGGCTGTTTCGCCTCTCAGACTTTTTCTCTCTCTCTCTCTCTCTCTCTCTCTCTCTCTCTCTCCCTGTCTTCCTCTTTGTCTCTCTCTCTGTCTCCTTAGTTCTGTCTGTCCTGTGCCGTTTGAACCACTCCAGTGGCTCGTTAAGAGGCCTCCTGCCTTACTCGTTTGCTCTCGCGCTCCTTTTTCTTTCTCCTTCTCTCTCCTGGGCTGAAGATTGGTCAGTTAATTATTAACCAGAGCTGCAGAGCTCCCTTTCCCTGGGAAATCAATTATAGTAAGAAGTAACTAGGAAACAGCTATACCTACATATCTGCACTGAGAAAGAAAGAAAGGGGAGAGACTGACTAAGAGAGAGGTGGAAGGTAGGTATTATTTCATTTGTCTTCAAAATAAGTTTCTTTGTTACTTCCTAAAGCCCTGCTCAGTACTTTCCTACATTTGGCGACCCTAACCCTCATTTTCATATGCCATGTCAGAGTATATTCTGTCCTCTATCTCCTCCTTTTCCCTTGAACACAGGATCCCATGGATAATGTCTTCCCCTCTACATCCCCCACCCTTCATCATATCAGTATCACTTACAACCCCTCCCTCCATACTGTCTAGCGCTTCCATCCTGCCATCCATCCTGTGCGTATCTGCTGTCGCACTTGATTTGTGACGGTGTGTTGTTGACATGATTGGTGTCCCTTAAGGGTGGGGATGACAGACTCCTTACCTGGCATCCCTGGCGGGGGGGAAGGAGGAGGAGGAAGGTGGGGGGGGAGCATGACAGACAGGCGGTCGTCTAGAGGGCTGACGTTACACCGTTAGATGCTGATGAAGACGAGGAGGATGATGCCGATGGGGGTGATGGCAAAGCGAAGGCATGAGAATGGACTGGTGGCAGTGTGAGGGGGGTTGGTAGTCAGCGACAGGAGACAAGGGGTTAATACAGGCTTTCCCCAACCGTTAGGGTCCCTCTGCTGCTAAACTGGGGGCTCCCCTGAAAGATTAATGATTAAACTACCATGACTGCCAGTAGTTTGTTGCCATGTAAAAACAAACAAGCAAGCATTGGTGGGTTCAAATGTCAGTGATGCTAATAATGTGTAATTAAAGGGGACATATCTTGAAAAACTCACTTTTGCAGTGCTTGTGCACATACATTAATGTATCTGGGGTGCCTAACAACCCCAAAACTGTGAAATAAGAAAGCCCAAAAGTCAGCTTTTTTTGTTGGCTATCATAGTTCAGAAAACATTGTATTCAACAAGCCATTCTCATTTGGTTCCCCTTCCTATGTCACATGCAGGCTCATTACAATATCCCCCCCCCCCCCCCCATCTGAGTATCTCCACCCACGGCTTGAGAACTACCTTTGCAAATCAGCCAGAGCAGACAGGCGCTAAAACGGAGCATTTCAGACACAGGGTGAAAAATAATGTGGTTATGATATGTCTCATTTAAGTAATGGGTTGCAATGCCAATGCAAATTGTTAATTCCTATGCACAGTACAAGTATTTAAGACAACACTAAACTTTTCAAACAGTCAACATGCTTTGTATTTGCACTTTATGCAAGTCACAAGCACTCTGTGACCACTGTTATCATGATATAAACATAACAGTTAGGGCCTTGGGAGGTTTCTAATGGCTACGTAAGTCACCTGCCAATAAGGGAAAAAAGGTTGGGTGTGCCCGGGTTAACATGAAGGGTTAACAGACATCAGTGGTAATTAGAGAGGTTGTGTTAAATGGACACAGTGACACGGCAGCAGTGCACAGATGCTCACTCAAGCTTTGACACAACACATTGTTCCTGAGGCACAGACAGAATGAATCAAAGTTAGAGACGTGTCGGACACACACACACACACACACACACACACACACACACACACACACACACACACACACACACACACATACACACACACACACACACACACACACACACACACACACACACACACACACACACACACACACACACACACACACACACCGGTGATTGAAACAGAGTGTAGTTGTGTGAATGCACTGTCTCTAATCTCTCTCTCTCTCTTCACCCACCATTTCTTCCCTGTTTCTGTCCTTTGCGGTTTGAGTGTGTGAGAAGGAAAATGAATAGAGGAGAGAGATATTGAGGGAGAGTCCTCGAGCAGCGCAGAGAACAGAGAAGTTACGATTGGCGGAAGACAGCTTCGAGAACAGCATGATCAAAGGCAGCGAGTGCGTGACCATTTGGCTGCGGCCTCGTCTGCCACACTGATCTCAATTCAGATCAAAGTCGATTGGTCCGTGGGCCTCACTCTTTTGGTGGTGCAGTGTTAACACTTAGCCCTCGGGGTGTGTTGTTGGTAATGGGGTGCATGAGGTCACATGGATGTAGGTTTTTTTTTTTTTTCCGGCAGGAGGTAGAGCCTCTCTGCTTGCCGAGCAGTGGACTGTTAACAGAGCCTGGAGCGCTCGCCAAGTCAGGTGATGTGGGCTAAGGTTGGAGCTCCAATGTCATTTATCCTACACTGACATAAACGACATCACCTGGATCAAACCTGGACTCGCTCATTAGCCACATGACTGCTTAAAGTCTTCAGTTCAAAGGATAAGCAGTGTTTTCCTCGGAGGATAGAGGTGTCAAGCGAACATCACAGGACTTAACGATCTCTGGGCTGGACGCTGCTCGCTGAGCTTCCATCCGACTACATGGCTATAGCAGGGTTATGATACTCCATTACATTTACATGGGTCATCAAATGGCCAAAGGATAAATAAAGCTAGATTTACTATATACTATACTGAGCATGACACAAGTAATTCCAAGCAACAAATACGGGAACATACATTTTTTTGTTGGAGTTTCAAAAGTTGAATTGGACATTCAGGTGGGCATTGCCATCTGTTCCCAGCAAATATATAGAACAAATACACACAGATGGTTTGTAAATATGCACTGTGGCTATTCAGGGATTAGTGAGGAATGAGCTACACTAAGGACTGAAACATTAATTGATCGGGTGGAGTTCACGTAAGCAGCCACAACCCATGTGTCAAGAAATTTGTGGAAAAGTAATGAGCCGTTCACAGGGCTGGATCCAGGCTATTAGCGATCACACAAAAACTCAATCAATCACCATATTCAGGTAATCTAATGACCAGTAGGAACAACATTGTGCTTGGTTTTTCTATAATAATAATAATAAAAAAAACAGTTGAGGTGACAGACAAAGAAAAATAGATTCTGTACCAACAAAACAAACAACACAATGCAACAGAGTCTTCATTTACCCTCCGAGTGGTGCGAGAGGATGAGGAGGTTGACGCAGGACGCCCCAGCTCCTGAGCCGAAGATGGTGATCCTCTCTGGGTCTCCGCCGAAGTGGCCGATGTTCTCGTTGAGCCAACGCAGGGCCTGAATCTGGTCCAGCAGGCCGTAGTTCCCTTTAGCCGACTGATCACCGGTGCTGAGGAAGCCTGGGTATTTGTATACACAAGGATGGATATAGGAAGAAGGTGAGGGAGGATATTTAAGAGAGGAGAGGGATAAGGACGGGAGGGAAAAGAACAAAGGAAATGAGGATATAGAAGGAGAAGGGATGCAGAGATGGGAGGAGAATAAAGAGGCAAGAGAGAGACAAGATGACGTTAGCATCAGTACCTTTAGTATTTAGTACCTGTCTGGGAAATGTTCCCTACTTTGGCCTGTCAATCAGCTTCTGGCTGAGAGGGAATTGCATGAGAACAAGTGTGAGTGTGAGTGTGTGTGTGTGTCATCAACAAGGAGTGACAGACGGCACAAGAGGAAGCAAATTGCTTTTTCAGCTGCTCTCTTAATGACGTTTACTCTAATGGCACTGAGCAGGGACTTTTACACAAAGCCACTTACAAACTACCAGCCTGCACTCCCACAAATATAGTAGGTGACTCTAATCGGAATCACACCCGTAACTGGATTACAAGTGACGACACACTTTTAGGATTTAGGATTGTACAATGTCTTTCTTTTTAATTTTAATTTTTTATTTTTGGAGCAAAACAACTGGCCATCAATAATGTTATGGCATGGAAGTTTGAGAAGAAACTTTTTACTTTTACAGTAGAAATATTTACCAATAGGCCTTTTTCACAGCACAGGTGTTACTTACAGTAAGTGTCCCAGCAAGCCATGGTGCCATGTGTGACAGTGAGCCAGCATGCACTGAAACTGAAGCAGCTAAATGGAATTCAGCCGTCATTCATTTTCCTACTGTGACATGTCAAAATGTGTTCCAGGAAAAAGGTCTGTATATAAGAAGCCAATATAGGATATCCCTTATCCTAATTTAAACATCAGTAATGTAGAAACCATGGAAAACTTGGATGAGGTTAAACTATAAGCTATCTATATTTTAATTACCTGTGAAAGGATAATACCTGTATATTTTTATCTATGGTAACTGTATTTTCTTATTGTCTACAAATGCCATATTAAAACTGAATTGATTCCAATAACCAGATGTGTATCCAGCGTTTTCCTTTGTGCCATATATATATATATTCACTAGAGCACCAAATGTCTATTAATCCTCAGCAAGAACATTTGCTAAAACCTACAATGCCCAGCTGTTTTATGAAATTACTGACAAAAAAAGGAAGGTATATTCATGGCCAGTTAAAAAAAAAAAAAATTACATGTTCAGTAGGAACAAATTGGCTTGGCGCTGACACGCAGCACTGTTAGCACATTAGTGATTAGTTCAATACTTTGATCTTATGATGTTTGTCAATTTCTTCATCGTAAAGACTGTTGTTTTATGGGTATACAGGTGACAAGAAATCCTATTTGCATATCCCAATTATCTTGTGGAATGATATTGTACTGCACATTCCTCAACGTTTCTCTGTAAGACAATTCATTCAACATTCATCAGAGCATTGTAATAATAGCTCAGCTTTTCTGCTGTTAGCTGACATTTGCCTCTCATGATTACTGCCGAGTATCTTCGATTGTTCCGCCAACGACCTAAATCTTTTCTATTTCTATTTCTATTTCTAGTACCAATTAACAGGCAGCCTCTCAGATCCCTAATTAGGGCTTTATTAAAGGTAGGTGCACAGGAAAGGTCATCCATTAAGCCTATACAGTAGGGGCTAAACGATTTTTTTTTTTTTTAAGATTATTTTTTTGGGGCTTTTCCCCTTATTATACAGTGACAGTGGACTAGAGTGGCTAGAAAGGGGGAGAGAGATGGGGGATGACACGCAGCAAAGGGCAGCAGGTTGGATTCGAACCCGCGGCGCTGCAGGACTCAGCCAATGTGGGGCGAACGCTCTTACTAGGTGATCTAGAGGCCGCCCCGGGCTAAATAATTGTATACAGTTAGATGCTAGCATCCAATAAAACACAAACATACAGTATGTTGTCTGCTCTGGGCGCCTAATTAGTGTTATCAAGATCTTTTATTAAGATTCCCAATCAGACCCAATGCAAAGTCACAAGCATTGTTTCACTTCCATTCTGTTCAGTGTTAATTACATTTTATAATAGGTTTAGTTGCTAGTTAGGCAGGTCAGGAGTCATGTATTCCTTTCAAAAATATTTCCAATGAGCCAGCCTCCTCCTAAGGATGTGAATAAGATGCCACCTTGTGGCGAAAACACAGCAACGACATACACTTTCTCTGAATATTATAGAAACATTACAGAGAACATTTGATTCAAAAGTGTAATGCGGAGCAATAAAATACACAAAGGCTGAGGCATATAATTATGACGTTAATTAATTATGTAGAGGCTGTAACTGTAGCTGAACAATTAATTATTGCTTTAACAGCTAGAATTTATACCTACTGAAGTTCACAACAGCCAATCATTTCTCTCTTCATCCTGCAAGCACAAACCAAATCAATATGCATCATCTGAGATGATCCACAAAAACAAAAAGTACACATCAGTAAGCACTTCATGCATTTCCTGGCTTCAGTGCTGCTCTTTAAAACACCACAAACACACAAAAATAAGCTGCACGTCTGAGTGCATTCATTAAGCCGAGGACAAACACGAGGCATATAAGCTGCCTAATGCCCTACTGTAATCACCGTGATATATTAAACCTCACCAATTATGCTTATGAGGTCATTAATTAAGCTAATGAATGCAATACTTCTATGTCAGCGTCGTTTCTTGCACACAATATGTGAACGGTGTTCATCTGAAGTCCAGATATTAAAATGCGGAGAATATCAAAATCACTGTTGTGCTTTTTGAGATTATTGATTATCTATTTTTGCTCTTTAATTTCCATTCTTACAAACGTGTACTGTGCTGGTGGGACGTCAACAAAACAGAAGCGACAGAACTGGACTACACAGAGCCACAAGATCCTATAACGTTATCTTGTTAGAACCAAAGCCTCTGTCTTTCCTGCACCTTCACGCTGCATCCACCTGATGGTGTGTCAGTGTACAACAGCGGGCCACTTCACCCATCCTCCCCTTCCTCTATAATCTGATAAAAGGCTTGGAAAAAAAAAACAGAAACAGAGGAGCTGGTTAAAACGCTGTAATGCAAGATGAAAGCGCAGCTCTACATGAATAGCCTTTAAAATGGCTGTGGTAAGGAATGGTGGTAAGCAGGGGTAAGGGAGAGAGAGAGAGAGAGAGAGAGAGAGAGAGAGAGAGAGAGAGAGAGAGAGAGCATAAAGGAGAAGGATAGTGGGTGTTCTGTGAGTCCCGGATAGAGATGCAGTGTTTCATCTGCCTCCAAGACACCAGGGGTTAGCGCACACACGCACTCTCACACACACTCTCACACTCACACTCTCACACTCACACACACACACACACACACACACACACACACACACACACACACACACACACACACACACACGGACACTGATCAAAGGCTGACACTACAGAGAAGACTGCCTCCTTTTCTCTCCACCTCCCTCTGTCTTCCCCACACACAGAAAACAGATGCACACAACACGCAAACATGTGAGCACACAAAGACAGAGAAATAATGCAAATACATACTCTCCATCGCACATGTAAGCGGCGCACGCTTGCACACACAGAGCCTATGTATAATCATTCAAACATGCTAGCGCCCACACGCCCAGTGCATGCTCATTTTTTTTCTGTGTTTAGACCAAACAATATTTTTGTGCATCTATGAAGTCACAATAAAGCAGCAAAGGGCCTTTTATGTGCCATCAGAGAGCCATGACATTATGCTTATAGAACTAATATGCCTATGCAGGTTATTTGTGTGTGATGGATGTGAATGCAGCCATACTTGGCATAATGATTTGTACGTGCGCGCAGAGGTGCATGCATCTGTGACTTCTGAGTGCAGCCATACATGTGATTATGATTTGTGTGTGAGAAGTGAGGCTGCTGGATGACAAACGGTGCTTTAAACACACCAAATCCTATGTGGATTCATTGTTAGAGGCTGACATGGGTGCCATTGCTCTCTGTGTGAGTGTGTGTGTGTTCTTGGCATAGCATGGTAATTATTGTCTATCAGAGGAGAGTGTGTGTGTGTCGTCCAGAGAAATGAACAGATGTGGGCAGCTCGAAGCATCTGAATAATGTATAGGAGACACACATTTTCAACAGGACACACACACACACACACACACCTCAGATTGTGCCTGGTTCTTTCTAAAGTGATGAACGCCGCCTGCTTGTTAGATAGGCTGCACGTCTACAAATGGTGTCTAAGTGTATTATTGCCATTACAGCAGCGTGCCTCACTGTTTATGCCACAAGTCTAACCATGCTATCATCCTGCCACCACGTTAAACACTTTGCCATTTCCAGAGTGTCTCGCCGAATACGCAAGGGAGGGAAAAAGGTTTTTGGAAGTGGTAAAAAATGGAAAATGAGAAACATCCCCCCCTCCACACCTTTTTTTTTGTAAGGGAGCTTATAAAGAGGCTTTTTTTCCACAAACACCACTCTGGCTTAGACACAGCGATTGGCCTTGGGTGATTCGCTCCGCTCTTCTCCCTCTTTGCTATTGTGCTCTTTCTCTCTCTAAAGTTGTTATTACTATTGCCTGGCTGTGACAACCAAATTATCCGTAAAATTATTCAGATTTTATGCCCTCATACTGGGCAGGACCCCTTTTAAGTGTGCTGTGTGTGTGGGTGGGTGGGTATGTCTAATGTATACCCTTTCCTGAGCAGTAAAACAATGGCCTTTTTCAGATGTAAACAATCAGCTGAATAAAGAGGAAACCTGCTTGGTATCACTAGCAGTCAGCACATCTCAACAACTGCAGTGTGTTAATGATGCCGTGCTCCTATGCGTTACTATGAAACCCACGTAACTTCTAGGCAAGTCCCGCCCTATGAAGCAACTTGATTGGTTGGGGTTAGGCATTGACCTTGAGTGGTTAAGGTTAGGATAGCCGATTGGTCAGGGGACAGGACCTGAACAAATTGGGTTTGTTACCTTGTGTAAGCATGGACGCCTGGCCAATAGTAGTGTGTCAATGCTATTGAAAGGCGGGACTTGCCTAGACGTTGCGTGGGTTCCATAATAACGCTGCTCCTACGATTAGAATAAGCACTAGACAGAGCCACGGTGCCTCTGCAAAATAGCCTCAGGAATGAACTTTTGGTGGAACATGTGAACGTTCAAAAGTTGTTTTAGTCGTGCAACAGAAAACTCAGATTGGACAGATAGTCTAGCTAGCTGTCTGGATTTACTCTGCAGAGATCTGAGGAGCAGTTAACCATAGTCCTCAGAAATCCACCGGAGTTTAAAATTCCAACACAAAGAAAGAGGAAGGTAACGGACATCTGGCCGAAAAGAGGGACATCCGGCGGAATTTCTGGCGACACCAGAGCAATCCAGGAAGTGGAATGTCGTGGCTATAGACTATGCTAATGCTAACCCAACATGTCTTAATGCAGCTGCTTTACATTTAAAGCATTCAACTAAATCACGGGGTGACATATTGTGAAGCAGACGCAGGAAACGCGATGTTTGTCTCCACTATGTTTTATTTCAGACAAAGTAGCTGCTCAAAAAGCGTTTGCTATAACGCACGCTTTAGCGCACACTTGCTGTTACCACCAGGTATCGCCAAATCCACCAGGACTTAAATCTTGAGGAATACAACTTTGACCTGTCAAATGTTATATGTTAATTGTCAATTACCCTTTTGGTTTTTGCACCCTTTCCTCTCTCTTTCACTATATTATTTTCATGGATGCTTCTTCATTTATTCTTGCCTCATTCCTTCTTTCATCTCCCTGGTCCCCCGTGGCACAATCCTCCCATCTTTCAGGGTTTAGTCTGGAGCTCTGGCAGGTTGCCTCTGAAGTCCTGTCCTGTGTGTGTGTGGACTTTTTTTCAAACCTTGTCACTCTCTCGCTCCCCCTTTAGTCGTAGGGCCTATTGTGTGTGTTTTGATGTTGTCTCAAGCTGTGTGTTGTCATACTGTATGCTCTGTGTTTGTGTGGTACAACACAGAGATACTGTAACAAAAGAGAAAATGTGTGTGTGGACGCTGGTGATAGAGAAACCAGGCCAGCTCCCAGCAGAGTACGACTCTGTAATGTAAGTATTTCTCAGAGCCTCATTCTGCACATGCATGTTCATGTGTTAGTGTGGGATTAGCATTGAGGAGTGTGATTGCTCTTGTTTTTGTCACGGGCCGGTCCAAGTGTGTCACACACACACACACACACACACACACACACACACACACAAAGGGAGGATGACAGAGAGGAAGAAGGATAAGAGCCTCTGACAGAGACTGAATGAATCACAAAGGGACAGACACAGGCAGAGGAAGTGAGATGATACATTGTCAGGTGTGTGTGTGTGTGTGTGTGTGTGTGTGTGTGTGTGTGTGTGTGTGTGTGTTTGTGTGTCCACAGTGACAAGAAGAAGGACCAGTATCTATTTCACTCTCCTTCTTTAACTAGAGTCTTTATAGAGTGGCTGTGTGCGTCTATCGATCAGGTTTTGTTGCCCTGTGAACACTTTTACAGCTCACCTGTCTGATGATCTCACACTCCCATCATGAGTGTGTGTATGCTCAGAATTGCAAAGCCTTTTTTTTTGGGGGGGGGCGTTCTCATCTCTTCCTCAGCCTCCTTCCTTCCCTCCACTCCTGTTTAGTTTATCCATCACTTGGCTCCCCTGGGTGTTGCTGTACCTGGGGGATTCTATCCAGTCAGAGGGTAATGGCGGGTGAAATAGGGGTGCTATGGGCCAGATCGGACACAATGTATGGCACACTGTGTGTGGGTGCGTGGCTAGCATGTGTACAAAGCTACAGTAATTGTTTTTAGTCATTGCTGTGTTTGACCAACTGAAAAGACCCCTACTGTGAAGCTTTTGTGTGTGTGTTGTATCTTATCTATGAGACAGGTGGTGTCATAAGTGAGAGGTGTGGCCCATATAACACCATCATTTTAGTCTTTGGTTGTTTTTTGATTATTTAGATCAGGTCTAAGGTCTACTGAGCTTGACAGGTGCCTGGGCTCTGCCATACGCTGCTAGTTACTGATATGTTGTCTCCATTGGAATTTGACCCTTTTTAGCCCTAAAGAATAGATTCCCTTTTTTTCAAAAAAAAAAAAAAAAAAAAAAAAAAGTATTGGTTTGGTTGAAAAAGTCCTGAACTAAGTATAAATCATTATGTGAAACTGTACCACGTTTCAAAAAATAAAAACATGCTCAGTAGCACAAGATTCTCCATTCGTCTGCCACTGACTAGCCAATATCTGACAATTTCAAAAGTCCCCGAACACCTATTTTCTCAATCACTTCCTTATTATGTGTGACGTGGTCTTACATTATCACTTTTTCTGAAAGAGAACAGTTTTGATCATTTCAATTGACAGAATCGGTTTGTACTGTTTTGTCTGAGCTGTTTCACTGGTGCCACGTACTTCCATATATCGATCACGATTATCATATCAGAGCAAACCACACCACACCCACATAGTCCTGATAAAGCTGAGTTTTTGAGTTTTAAACTTAAGGTCCTATGTTGTAAAAAGTCAGATTTCCATGTATTTTGATTATAAAGCAGGTTGAGATGCTATATAAATCCTGTGAAAGCATCAAACACTTAATCCACAGTGAAATGCACACAGCCCGTATTCAGAGACTGTGCCTTTAAACTAGCCGTCTGGACTTCTGTTTGGGTGTGATGTCCAAACTAAACTATACATAGGTACAAACTGCTGCTACAGTGCCGTGCCAAGCTCAGATAACCCTGATGACATCACTTGGGTCATTTAGCGAGCTCCTCCAGAGACTTAGCAGCATTCATCATGCATGAGAAGACTGACTTTGACATTTAGTTTGTGGAGTGGCCAAAATGTTAAAAAATAAAAAAGATTGAATCCAAAAAATCCCAGAAGTGCCAAAATCAGCTCCACATAACCATTATCTTGGTCCGACGTGACAACAAAACATTTACGCAATGCTCCTGACCATGAATGGAGGAAAAAAAGAAGAGATGGAGAGTGGGAAACAGAGGGAGGAAAACAAGAGCTAATGAATCCCCAAACTGCTGTCCATGCCTGCTCCAGCAGCAGCAGCAGCTGTGCGGTGGTTAGGATTTACTGAGCAAAACAAACAAACAGCAAAAATAAATGGATAAACACACATTGAGCGTCTAAAGGGGTGTGAGAATGTGTGTATGTGTGTGTGTGTGTGTGTGTCTCAGAGCATCCGAGTATGCTTGTCTGTATGCGGGTCTTTTGTATTTGTATTTGTATGTTTATGTGCTTATGTTGGGGGTTGTGGGGGTCTGTCTGTGAATGTATGTGTGTGTGGGGGGAGTGAATGGCTGTTGTGTCTGTGCATCTCTGGAGCTAAAAGTAGACCTCTGCTATTCCACTACGCGCTGGCAAAATGTAGCAATACTTCAAACGGAGCCCATGCTGGGTTGGCCTAGATACTGTAACCACTCTTCACGTAGCACCCAGTTTGCATGGCACTGAACATGGTGCAGTTAAGCTGAGCATGGGTTTTGTTGAGCTGGCACTGGCACATGCTTTTTATTGGAATCATTTTTATTTGGCCATTTGTCATCGATCATTATAAAGGTATAACAATTCTCAGTTTGCAACTTTAAAAAAAGATGTGCTAATGAAGTGTGGCTCTTTTTTGGTTAACCACCCTATATTATGGTTCCTTTCTAAATCAATGTATTATTGAGGAGTTTTTCTACGCTCTTCAGGCTAAACCCGCAGCTCAAAAGTGAACAGAAAGCCTCAGCCCTACAAATTTCACATGAAAACATGTTCAATGGAACAGCCTCCATTGGAGAAGTGTGTAATAGATTCATTATTCAGCTGCTAACCTCCTTCTCAACTTCCAGCATTGGATTTACGCTGGGGGAGGTTCAGCGCTGAGATGCTCCGCTCTCTGCTGCATGATTGATACCAAACTCAACACCTAAGTATGTGTATCATTCTCACACACACACACACACACATTTACACGATGATCCTGTCCATCAAAAGTTAAACAACATAACTGACATTCATCGAGATGTCTGATGTTTTCCCCTTCCATGGCCGTGTAATTAAAATATGCAAATGATAACATGAAATGCATTTCACTCGGATGTTGACAATGCCAGTAATGCCGAATGCCTTCAGTATTGGAAGGTAATTGCCAGATAAGGTTGCTCTGCATCAAACGTGTGGACGACATGGGCCTGGGTGCGTTTGACAAAGCATTCAGAGCTTTATCTCCAGCGCATAAAGAAGCCAATCTGACTCCTGCATCATGAGTTTGTGAAGGACGACTTCTCAAATCCCTCTTTATTACTCATCCTTCACTCACTCTCTCACACACACACACACACACACACACACACACACACACACACACACACACACACACACACACACCTTTTGATTACTCCGACCTTGCTTCCACCTACATGTATATAGTGTTTACCCAGTGTTGTTCTGTGCACTAGCATCGCCTACACGTTCTATGTATTTGTCGAGTTGTGCAGGTCAGAACTTCAAGGTTAACTAGTCTGCTAGTGGCTGACCAATAAAACAATACAAATTGTATATCATGATCATTTAAATGAATGTATCTAAAACGTTTTGTCTTCTTGTAACGTTTTATTGCACCAATTGTCCTGTATTTCTTTTGTAAACGTATTGCTCTAATAAAAGAAAGAAAACAAAATGTGCAAAATAACTCATAGCTGTCAAATGCAGTGGAATAAACACTTAAGTGGAGTTGAAGAAACATGAAATGGAACATTTCCAGCAACGCACAAATCTAAAGCATTTGGGAAAATGTACTTCATTACATATTCCACAGTAAAAACTAAAGGCATACTTGGTGTATGAAAGGGCCCATTACATTGACAAGATGACACATGGTTGGTGACAGAGTGGTGGAGTATGACAGGGTTAACCCAAAGGCCAAAGGCAACTAACTGGGCTATCATATTCTACTTCACAATAAAAGACAAACTGTGCTGAAGGCTTTTTCCAGAGGTGCTGTTTTCCCTCTTCACACCACCACATACACATGGAAAACACTGCTCCAATGTGCAGAGACAGATAACGCCATTTGTCAGCCTCATGATTTGTGCCTGGGCCTTTGTCAAACCACTAATTGTTCAGAATCAGAATCAGAAAAGCTTTATTGCCATGTACGTTTTTTACACATACAAGTAATTTGTTCTGGTGTTGTAGGTGCATGTCACATTCTCTAAAATAAGTTAAACAAACAGGTTAAACAGAATATGTATATATATGTATACATATATATATATATATATATACATATATATACATATATGTATATATATATATATATATATATATATATACATATATATATGTATATGTATATACATATATATATATATGTATATACATATATATATATATATATATATATATATATATATATATGTATACATATATATACATATTCTGTTTAACCTGTTTGTTTAACTTATTTTAGAGAATGTGACATGCACCTACAACACCTATCTATCTATCTATCTATCTATCTATCTATCTATCTATCTATATCTATATCTATATCTATATATATATATATATATATATATATATATATAAAAAGGCATACATATAATACTGTATAATAACGTCCCAGTTATCACCAGAACTGGGTAGTTACCCCAGGGACAGAAATGAAACTCATTGGCCCAAAAATTCAAGGAAAGACTAACAAAAGCCTCTTCATGTCCTCACTGCCGATAGACTACAATGAAGTGAAGTGAACAATCAGCAGGGTGAACAGGCACAAAGAGAAAGGACCTGTCAGACAGCAGTATGCAGTGTTCCGCGATAGGCAGAGTGCATCCATTCCTGCAATTCCCCACCACACTCTCTCTCTCTGTTATCTAGAGCAGAGGAACTCAGGAAATCGTTTTTCAGCCAAGGACCCCTTACAAGATAGAGAACATACCGGGGACCCCCTCATGGATGTCCCTTGGAATAACTTGAACGTACCCTTTTTTCTTATTTTTTTTTTCTTTTTTTACACTTCTATAGTCTTAGTTATGTGAATTAACAAAAGAACTGTATTAAAAAGATATTAGACATGTAATAAACATGTTTGCAGATTCTAACCCCTTTTTTCCACCGGGCGCGTCTGTGCTGCGTTCTGGAGGCGACGCAGCCCCCGCGAGCCATCGCTGCCATTCAAGTCAATGCTTGATATTCCATCAGCAGCGGCGCGTCCCAGAAGTGGGCGCTCAGCCCCCCCCCCAAATATCTTTTATTCGTCCTCTACAACACGGATGACGAGAGATTCATCTTGGAGGTGGAAAACCATAATAGACATCACAGATCCTTTTTTATTTATAAGGATAATGCCAGAAAAGAGAAGGCATGGAGTTTAATCACAGGAGTGCTTGGAGTAGAAGGTACATACTAGCTTAATAAACACGTGATAGTACAAAGTTCTTGTAGAGACAATAGAATCTGCGAGTCGGGCAGCAAGACGCTCCGCCACTGAGATGCTCCCGGTGCGGTATGGCGCGTGCCCAGTGAAGAATCGGGGTAAGAGTTATAGGTTATTTACATAATGACGCTATCTATGAACTATCATAGATTTAAAAAATAACATTATTTGTTGAAATATGAAGCCAATTTGTATATCATGATAATTGAAATGAATTCATCTGAAAACCTTTCACAGAACCTCTGGCAGAGCGCCACAACCTTACTTTGAGAATGACTGTTGTGGTGTGTGGGCCCCTTGCTGCCTGCCTTCTCTCCAGCCAGCTGTGTCTGGACTAGTACATGTTCGCCTGTATGTCCCACTTCTGTAAACACTATGGTGGTATTTCAGAGACTGACATCACAACTCTGGTAACAAGACTGTAGAATACATTTCATCTCCTCTGAGGCAGACTCAACTGTAAGATTGTGCCTGTACATGATAGGTGTCTGAGCTGCAACACAAGTACTCACCCCTATACATCATGTGCTGTGTTCACTGTCGAGGAAATGTAACTCACGATGCAGAGAGAGCGATACGTGCTTTCAATAAAAGGAAGAAGCCTTTGTGAAAACAATGCCGTATGCCGAAAAGCATAAAATACAGAAGGAAAAAAAACTAAACCAGGTAGCTCTAGTTAGGGACATCTGCTTTTACATTTTATGACTGTAAACTCATACTTTAACGGGACTGGAGATTGTGTTTCAAGGTGGCGTCCCATACGCTCTAGTTGCTAATCAGACCCAAACAAGTTCTTTGGACTTCCACTTTTTATTTTATTTCATATAATAGCAATTTTCATTTTTCCTCATTGTTTTTAAATGGTTTGTGACAGTCTGTATTATTGTATTATCTTTCTGAGGTGCCGTTACCAAAGTTATTAACAGTCAACAAGCACAAAGGCCGCACGTATAATTCTGCTCATATACCCGTATCTATCAGCAAATACACCCGAATAGTTCAGCAAATACACCCGAATATTTCAGCAAATACACCCGAATATTTCAGCAAATACAGCCGAATATTTCAGCAAAAACACACACGAATATTTCAGCAAATGCCCCCGAATATTTTACCAAATTAGAGAGAGGAAAAAAGCAAGAAGTTATCTTAAACAAAACTGCAACATAAGGTCTGATTTTTGAATAGGCAGAACTATCAAGAACAAGAAAACGTCTGTGTAGATGTGTCTGTGTATATGCAAACAGACTCAGTTCATTAAATTTCAAACTTCACAAACTCTCAAAAGTCTCAAACATTTCTCTCACTTGACTTCAGTTCATAATGCAAAAAAAATAAAGTTACAGGTCAAACACATTTCACTAAACCACCTACTATTCAAAAACAAAGTTTCATTAATTGTAGTGCGTGGATAGTAGAGTATCGGGCGCACAGCCAGTCAGTCAGTGTTATTGTATGGGAAAAGTCTTCCTTGGCCAGAGCATGCCGTGCCCCCAAATCACAGTGCAGCCTGTGCTATCGGGGCTTGATTATATCCCTGAAACTCTGAGATGCCTCCATGTTTTATGCTTTTTCATCTCCTGTAATCTTATTCGACATGTTTGAAAGGTCAGCAGCAAACAGGGCATAGATCATACTTTGAGTGGTGGGTAGCTCTACTGTGTCACTGTCATCTATGTCTCTCTGCAAAGTTAAACATTGGCTTAAGCTGGTGCAACGATCCTGAGCAGAAGGCCTATGTCTGCGTTAGAGAGAGAGAGCTGATGGAGTGAAGAAATGTCAGAAATAAGATGTGGAGTCAAAGAAGTGTGCGCTGAGTGTGTTGTCAAACAGCGAGATAGAGAGAGAAAGAGAATGGGGGAGAGAAGTCAAAGTCAATATATATGTGTGTGCGTACTGTGAATCTACAAAAAGACTGATATGAAAGACGTCCATGGCCTCGATGAATAATTCATACAAACAACATGAACAGATGCAAGGCAACAACGAAACCCTTCACTTTAACATTTTCGTTACAACACATTTTATGGATCTGTACACCGGAAATGTCCATTATTCAGATGATTTAAAATCGCCATCAAAAAAACCAAGCTATGAAGTCTTTAAGTTTAGCAGACCATAAAAGAACCAAATTAACCAAGAAATGCACTTACAGATTCCAGTCGGCTGGTTTTGACAATTATTTACACTTCAAAACAGAGCAGGGGGATTAAATCTTCTGACCCATCCAAAGTCACAGTTCGGCTGATCAATTTGCTTTTTTCGTGTGCCTAGTGGAAGGTTTGCCAACAGAGATTGGCAGTGACATTGCTTCTGCTGGACTACCACATGAATGAAGATTGTAAATAAGCATCATCTTTTCTGCTGGCGGACAAACTGCTCCACTTTAAATGTGCACAGACATTCAGCCAACCTGCTATTTTTTTCGAGCGTGGATACTTCCTGCATCTGGGTTGGAACAAGTTTTGTTTTGAAACGCCGCACAGCATGTGTGCTGCAGAGGGAAGTCTCACCGGATAAACTAGAAAAAAAGGATCTTACAATTCTTTTTCTTTCCTTCTACTCCCATCTTCGCAACCTTTGCTTTCTTCTTCATAACCCCCACCTGTCAGCTCCGACCAACACCATCAGTCTTTAAGGCCAGCCACACTCTATCACCCTCCCACAGCATGAGACTATTAGACTTATCTTAGCCAGAGTTGCTCCTAATTTGGCAGCCTCAGAGCAGTGGGTGTAGAGTGTTGAAAGTTATCAGAGTGAGGCCAGTTCCCTATTTGGCAGGCAGAGGGGCAGTGCCACCACTGACTGTCTGCCAGGTTGATTAATAAGTAGTGGCACAGCGGCTACGCTAACAGACTGGCCTGCCTGGGCGCTTCCACAGCTCTGCTAAATTAATGCCACACAAAAACACACACACACACACACACACGAGATGTGTTTACCTACTCAACTACACACACACACACACACACACACACACACACACACACACTAATGCAACACACTACAGGTTAACTGATAGCACAGAACAAGAGATGCCAAGTTGTAAATTAGCATAAACATGAGGGAACAAAAACACACACACACACACACACACACACACACACACACACACACACACACACACGTGTTCCACCCCCCACACAAACACACACTGTAAAACTGCCTCTTCGGAGTCATTTGTTTAAGCAGCGAGGTGTTTGAGTGACACCTCATCAGAGCAGCATTATCGCATTTTGTCAACGCACCATTTCTCTTAAGCAGAGCAGGCAGCCAGGCAGAACAGAGTACTTCCTGCTTCCATTGCCATTAGTTACATGACAGAGGAGGGGCCCAGCAAGCACACGTGGAGCGTAACATACAAGCAGCAGACACGACACAGAAGCACATGAGTGAAATTTAAGCCGCTGAAAACATTATCGTCTGGTTTTGTTTGCTCTTGTTTTTGTCCCCTTTGATGCCATCGGTTCATTGGTCTGTCGGTTCAGCCGTTCATCTGTCACATGCGAGAGCTCAGACGCCACTGAATGAATGGAAGTCGCGGAAAAAGTGACGCTTTTCAGCACAGCGTTCCAGCATTCAAAACAACTAAATAATCACAGGTCGGAGAAATGTGACATGTTGGTAAATGACAAGGCAAGTGCAGAGGAGCAGAGCATTCATTTTCAGGACGACACCTCACTGTTGCCCTGTTCATTTTCCTATTGTGTGATATTCATGCTATTTTCACAGTTCTATGTATATACAGGTGGTATCATGTTACATAGTTTGAGTGGAAAAGTATACCTGTAAGGGCATACAAGAAACCTTGACCATAATTGGGTGAGAAGCAGGGTGCGAATGTATTTTTAATTCAACATATAATTTAAAGTCCCCCTCCAATGAAAAATGTGTTTTGCTTCTAGCTGCTTCACTTCGCCATTTGTCCCGTACTGACACTAGAAGGCCTAGAAGGTTTTCATAATCATCTGCTGAAGGAGAAACGTTTATCTGTGCTCATATTAAATCTCAGTTTAACACGTCTATATACAACAGGATTTTGTGACACAACTGGTTTGAAAGCCAATCGTGGTCATATATGGAGTAATGGGAACTTGGAGCCTCCGGCGCACATACACTGATAAGGGACTTTTTAGTGAAGTGGATTACAGCTTGTGTCCAGCAGTTTATTGAAATGTTTGCATATTCACACATTTTGAATATATCAATTAGGGATGTCCCGATCAGGTTTTTTTGCCCTCGAGTCCGAGTCATTTGATTTTGAGTATCTACTGATACCGAGTCCCGATCCGATACTTCTATAATATATAAAAAAAGAATAAAGAAGAGCGAAAAAACAGATCCAGGATGTTCCTTATTTTTTATTTAATTCACCTTATTTTAACATTCAACAACTCTGTTAACAAACAGAGGACTTATGTTACATGTCTCACAGTTTGCTATGGCAATGTTGTTGTCATCAACTTTATAATACCTCCAGACCGCAGACATACTCGCGCTTTCCGCTTCAAGCTGCTTCCGTGTTCTACTTTGCCGGCATTTAACCAATAGCGTCTCTGCAACAAAGTGATGTCATGCCGCACGCGTTGCTGTTTCTGTGTGAAGTCAAAAGGGTCTAACTCTGTGCCACCGCATAACTATAGATGTGTTAAAAAATAATGAGAATATATATACATATATATCTGAGTCCTGATCTGGAGGTAACGTCCGATTCCGATCGAGTCTGAAACCACGTGATCGGGCCCGATTTCCGATCACGTGATCGGATCTGGACATCCCTAATATCAATGATGTAATTTCAAGAATTATTTTAACAAGATAATTTAACTTTTTTGTGGAAAAACACATTAGACAACTTATTATTCCTTTTTGGGCACATGTTAAAACGTCTGTAAAGCACACATTACATATGTTATAAATATATTAATGTGCTTAGAATAAACATGTTACTATATATTTTTATAGACAGACATATACATTTGTTTAATCAATATAAATCCTTTGAAAAGACCAAAACCAATAATGTGATAGTCCATATTTCAATTCTTTCTGAATTTCCTACCCTGCCTTTGGCATCTTTAAAAACAGGTCATAAAAAGGGTAAATCTTTTTCTCAAACAGCTGGGTACTGTAGTCTTTTAGCAAACTTCA
This sequence comes from Sander lucioperca, assembly GCF_008315115.2. NCBI lineage: Eukaryota > Metazoa > Chordata > Actinopteri > Perciformes > Percidae > Sander > Sander lucioperca. The sequence goes on from NC_050181.1 coordinate 28,714,087, forward strand.
CTGAAATAGGATCAAATTGTGCATTTGTTGGGGGCCATTTATAGCTGTGGAACATTATACATTTGGCACACCAATGGCACACAAAATCAACAAATGAGTTTATCTACAGGCATTTTGTTTCAACAAAATGTTTCCTTGTAGCTTTACATTATTGTTATTAAATTAAACTAAATTAAACATCTCTGCACTCATGAAGGACTGTCAGATGCCTTCTATGGTCTCTTGCTCTGTCTTCTCTAACAATCTGTAGCTACCATTGCAGCAACTGGAAGTCCTTTTTTTCTCCACTCCCACTGTGGGTGTTCAGTGTGTGTGTGTGTGTGTGTGTGTGTGTGTGTGTGTGTGTGTGTGTGTGTATATCAATGTGTGTGTATATCAATGGCAGCATTACCATGAGCCACAGGTGTAAACAGTGGTGGGCCTCTATCAAGGTGTTTGCTTGGGGAGTAAGAGGGAGCATAACATGGGCAGGTGGGCTCATACAGACATTGACTTATTCATGCACACAGCATGAGACAAAACACACACACACACACACACACACACACACAATGGTCAAATATATAACTCAGTGATCTTAACGTCCACATTTTTGGGCTTGGCTACACGGAGTGTGTGTGCACGCATTTTCTTACTTTCGTACTTTCGATGTGTGTTCCAATGGGCCTGTGAGACGCCTGTAATTCTCACACCCACCCACACACACCCACACACACTGTCATGCTGTTTTCTTTGTTTTTCCCGTTGGTAAAAGAAGAGTGCCCTCTCACTGACCTTGTGTGTGTGTTGGGGGGGGAAAGTTGTTTGACATTGGCTACCCACAATTTCTTGCTGCGACAGGAGAGCCATATAACTCATCGTTGTCAAGCACAGCGTTGCCTGGCAACTAGCCAAAGGTGGCATATCCCTGGAGATGACGAGAGGGACGACGACCTGTCTGTCTGCTATCTCTTTCTCCTCTCATTCGTTCCTCTGTCCCTTTTCCTCACTTTGTTTAAAAAAAAATGTTTGTGAGCTTCATAAGTCATTCAAGTGTCCGTACAGTGCCTTCAGTCTTTACCGTGTGTATTTTTAGACCTTTTATACACCAGTTAAAAAGACATATAAGACAATGTGTAATTGTAGACCTGTCATATATTGATTCTCACTCGTAAACACTGCCAAAAGGAAACATTTCATATTAACAGCTATATAGTTTAACTTCAATAAACTCATACATTCTGACTTGGCTGCTGTTCTCTCCTATATTTGTTTACTGCTATCTTATTATCCCTCCCCACTCCCTCCTTTTTGTCATTCATACTTTCCTTCTCTCCTTCCCTTTCAAAACACAAACACCTGTTTCATGCCCTACTTCCTTTCCCCTCTCCTTCTTAATTCCTGGGCCTCCTGTGACAGGTCTGCTATGGAGAAAACAGCAGACTGAAGCTGGGTTTGCATTCAACTACTGCTCCAAGAATCAGGATGTGTAAAGATTTTAATATTTAAGAATAATGGAAAATAATGAAGCTGGAATGCTATTTAAAAAGACTGTTGGTCAGTTGGTCCTAAGATAAATAAGGAAACATTTGATTTGTGCGACAGGGGTTTTAAAAGATAGTGAAAGATAATGAAAAATTATTGAATTTTGTTTTTGTAGGTTATAACATTATTTCAAACTAGCAAAAACATGAAAACACTGTCCTCAATTATGAAAACACAAAGTAGAAAGTAACATCACATTCAACTTTCAACTGTCCTCACGTAATCATTTCCTGTTTCCCTGCTTCCTTCCCACCCTTCCTGTCTCCTTGCTCCTTGCTCCTTGCTCCTTTTCTTATTCCTCCCCTCCTCTTTCCTCTCCACATCGTACAGACTTGACTCTGGATGCCTGGCTGTGTTTGTGCTGAGGGCAGCACTTTGTCACGTCCCTCATACATATGCAACACACACTCCAGGTAAGACATAGAGAAAAGAGAGAGAGAGAGGCAGGGAGGGAGAGAATGGGATAGAGAAAGAAGCTGAAGGGAGGTAATGAGGAGATGGAGAGGTAATGGAGAAAACAAATGGAGAAATGGAAAGGAAAGGCATGGAAGGGGGAAGGCGACGTGAGGATGTATGGAGGAGAAGAAGACAGAGTGAGATTAAGACGGCGAGTGCAAACATTTGACTAGGACAAAGAAATGACAGGGGGAGGGAGGGAGAGAGAGAGAGAGAGAGAGAGAGAGAGAGAGAGAGAGAGCAGGAGACGGACAGAGAGAGATGGAGTGGACAGGAGTCAAAGCCATTAACCTGCAGGCTTGGTGCTGCTTCTGTGTGTGTGTGTATATGTGTTTGTGTGTGTGTGTGTGTGTGTGTGTGTGTGATGGAGACATAGTTGTATCCCGGGGCCAGGCCAGCCAGGTCTGTTGTCGACCTAACCCCTCCCGTCCTTTCCACCAGCTAAGATGGATGGCTGGCAGTGCTGGCTAATCACGCGGTCCGCTGGCACCTGAGACCAATGGACAACATGCAACTGTAGCAGGTGCTATGCAACCCTGAGGAATGCTGTGCACCATTCTGTACGATTATATACCCAACCTATAATGCTCATTGGTACTACATAGACAGACTAATCACACAGACGTGCAGAGCAGATCGGAGAAAGGACCGCAGTTTTACTTCATGTCTCATTCACCGTTGAGCAAACAGTTTCCTCTTCTATTCTCCAGTAGACTTGCACATTGAGCTCAGGCTCGTACGCGGGAGGGGTAGAGTACGCGCAGCGGGGCAAGGAGGCATTTCATTGGTTCTTTCCAAGTGGACCGCGAGGCAGTGATTGGTGGGCGTTTTTACAGGATTACAGCAGCTACAGATGACGGATCTTTTTCGCTCCTTTTTCAAAGCCCATAAGTTATTTATTGCTGTTGGGTGTAAAGACCATCTCAAACAATATATAAAAAATACTTAAATATAATAAAATACTAGTATATATATATATATATATATATATATATATATATATATATATATATATATATAAAATACTACATACTATACTGGAAATAGTAACCAACCCTGCCACAGCATTACGTTTCCCACAAAACATATTTGGCCAAACAAATTAGTTGTAGCCTTTACTGTATAAACCAAATTTGTAGGGTTTGGTCTAAGACTTGGAGAAACTATTAATTAATTATTAAATTAATTAAAATTAATGTGTCGGGTGAAGGTTTCAGAAATACTATCTCCCCCAGCTTTATTTGCAACAAACACTCCAGAAGAAACACTCAAAACGTGCCTGCTGTTAGAGATATACCCACTCACACACTTGTCCCTTCCTCCCACTACCACAGAATAATATTGGCCTTGCTACTGATGTATCTGCGCAGAGAGTTTTCTGAAGAGGCTGATTTCCCTCCTCCCTCTTCCTCTTCATCCCTGCAGATGAGAGATTCAAAGTCCCTCCATCCGTCTCTTATTTCAGCATGTCAGAACTTGGAGTTATTAGTCTGCTAATTACCTCTCAGAATCCCTCATTTACCCCCAGAATCTAATCACTCTCTGATTATAATGAGACAATTATGATAGACCACATTAAAGATAGAATATGGGATTGATTGGTCCGCAACGAGACCGGGGGGGCGAGAAAAGGGCGGGTTACGTGGAAGTGAAAGGGAATGGAAACAGAGGCAGGGACAGAACATTTGAGAAAGAACGAGAGAGGGGAGATAGAGACGGGGCTGGGGAGGCTAAGTGATAAACGTAACACAAGTTGGACTGGCCAGAGAGGAAGAACGGAGAGAAAACGATGAACATGTAGTTGCATCTTTGCTCTCTCAAAACCCTCACCAATCATCATTATTCTTCTTAAATCATAGTGTTCCAACAAGAGATAATACAGAGAATATATATACATACAGGATCTATGTGGGTGAGAGTGGGTGTTCAAGCCTTGGGACTGAATGGTAGCAGATTGGTTGTGGTGATTTATTCGCAGCATGTAATTAGAGAAAGTTTATTCGCACATGGCCCTTTATCCTGGCCATTGGCTGGGCTTACACATTAACCATATTCATGAGAAGGGGAGCTACATGTACTCATACACACGCACACACAAAAGAGACGCAGAAACACACACAACCTGTCTTTATCTGATGGTATAGGTCCCCCATATAGTAATGAGTGTTTGCCATCTCTAAAATTGTATAAGTCATGCTGTAAATTAATGTCTGTGCATATGTGTGAGGCTGAAATGATATTAGCATAGTGTGTCTCTACAATGGTGGAAGATTAAGGTTTGTAATAGCCGCTGGGAGAAAATTAATCATGTCTTAATGACAGCGTCCGTGTTAGGGTAGGTGCGGTTGGACGGTGGAAAGCGGCAAAGGTGGTGCTGGTGGCGATGGCAGTGTTAATGGAAAAAAAGAGGCTTATGAGGTTTTTGTGTGTGTGTGTGTGTGTGTGTGTGTGTGTGTGTGTGTGTGTGTGTGTGTGAGAGGAAAAACATCACACTGTATGTATGTTTTCATTCCTCAATCATGCGGAATAAGTGTGACAACATTATTAGGCTACGTGCACGTCAGCTTACACAGCGGAGACAATGCATTCAATCTGCACATCCATCTCCCTCTCGCCATCCTGCTGAAGTCACCAGCAGCTGATAATGACGGGCAGATTACCCCGCTCCAAACCTCCTTTCCTCCCTCTCACAGCTTCTATCACCCCCCCTGCTCCCCAATCTTACGATAAGTGAATATTGAGCACATCTTGACCGAGTTGAAAAAACAAGAAAAATCTGCCGCCTGTGGATGTACTGCCAAAAGAAGGGTGGGCACGCAGGTGACGGGGGTGGGGTTGGGGATGGAGGTGCGGATGTAATGGAAGTGGGACAACACTGAGATAACATTGGGGAGGTGTGAATGCAGCGTGGGTTGATTTTTTTGGGGATGGGTGGGTGGCGGAGGTGGAAATGCTGCATATTTGTCCTAACAAAAGGCTTTGTGCTCGCATTGTTTTCCTTGGCAGGGCAAACAGGGGGTCTGTGGAAAGGCCGATAAGAGCAAGAAAAGCATGATTCCATTAAATATCCCTCTCCTCTCTCTTGCTCCGATGCGAGCATTAAGCCATCTTAGTACTTCTTTGGGTAGTTTGCACTGACGCGGTGTGCATTCATTTCCATTAGCACATACGCAGGATTAGGTGTTGTGTGCACGGTATGTCAGCGCTGATAAGATGACTTGACTGGCATGTTTCATAGGATTACACTGTGTGTGCTAGCAAAAAACACTTTCTTCTAAATACACACATCGGGGATTCAGCAACATGCCAAAAAGGTTCCAAGGTGTGATAGATGATATATGCTTTTAATTTCCTGTCTACAAAATGATTTCCGGTGTTGGAACAGTTATGCTCAGCGTGACCCTGTTGGTGAAAAGATCAGATGGCTATTCAGCACTAGGCTGTTGAAAATTGGCCCGCGCTGCGATGGCTATCAGCCGCAGATAACCGCGATGATTAAGATGCTAATGATAGCCTTCGCCGTCTGTCGCCGATGGCCCGTGACAACACCCGTTAATCTTGTGCACCGCCACATGAGCGGCCGTAATCCGCAACAGGTTAGGATGAAACACTTCCTTGTGTGCGGCCTGACACTGTTGCGAAGAGTGATGACCTCACGGTATGGATTGCTACACGGCGGTGTCTAGTGATGTTGATCAGAGCGTGCTAAAAGGAGGGAGAGGGTGCTGAGCAAACCAAAGGAGGCAAAGGCAGTCGATGAGCCATTAGACTTGCTAATTGTTATTGTACCCAGGCTTGAGTTATACCACAGAGTGTGTGTGTGTGTGTGTGTGTGTGTGTGTGTGTGTGTGTGTGTGTGTGTGTGCTGTGTGTCAAGCCGAGGGCATGAAAAAAGAACAACCACTCAGGGCGCCTGTCCAGCAGTCGCAGCCCCCTCACTCTGGCATCTCTCCATTTGTGCATGTATAGGACCTGAGCATGTGTCTGTGTATTTCAGGCCTGTGTGTAGTGTGTTCTAACAGAGTGTAAAATTGTAATTTCCCATTCAATATCAATTATTATTATTATTATTATTATTATTATTATCAATAAAAGAGAGGAAGAAGAAAAAAACTAAAGGTGAAAAAGGGACAAATAATTCATTACACATTTGAGGGTTATGAAATCAACACGTCTTCCACCACTGTTAAGACAAGAGTCCTCGGTGAGGATCATGACTATAACTGATGGAAGAAAAACTCATTTGCCCTTGAAGCAGACACAAACACACATAATGTGGACAGACACTCTTTTGACAGACAAAGGACCCTTTGGTCCTGGCAAGATGGAGCTCTCACTAGATAACCAAAGTGACATGCAACAACACAGAGCCCCTCAATGTGCTAATTGCTTTCGTCGACTTTACTTGTACTCATTCCTAGCATCTGATCTGTCAGCCGAGGCCAGTGGGGAATACAAGGGTTCTTAGGTGTCGTTTCATGAATGATAACAACGCGTTACAACATGGCCGGTCTCAGGAGGGAGAGAGACAGAGAGAGGCGATCATGATATGGGGATAAAAACAAGCAAAGTGAAATACGGAGAACATGTCGGTTAATGAGAGGACCTGCCATGACAGGGAACAAAAAGCTTTCAGAGTTAAGGAAGTAGGAGGCAGAAACATGGTGTCTCATTAAGAGAAGCTGCATCAGGTTAAAAAAAAAAAAAAGTTTAACTCCACACTCACAACTCAAATTAGAGAGTCTGGTCAGACGCTGTACATCAGAGGAAAAAGAGTTTTTATTTTATTTTTTCAAAAAAAAAAAAAAAAAAATCGCCATTTCTGAATCTAACAGGGTGTTTTCCAGGAGTGGGACTTAATTAGGAAAAACATTTTTGACCTGAAAAAGGCTCTTTCCGCCATCAACTAAGTTGTGACAACTTCTTCTAGAACATTTTTTCCTTTCATTGCGCCAAAATAACCATCATCTCTGACCTGGGAGGGACTTTTAGAGACTTATCTTTCGTTGGTTTTTTTTCATGATAGACATTAACTTCTCCGTAATAAACATCTCTAAATTACTGTTGACATGAGGTGATCTAGTGTCTGGTTGCGGCATATAGTGATGACATTTTGACAGATAGTGCGGGACGTTTCCCAGCCCGACCTGTCTGCGCTCTCTGCAATGATTGTGACCTTGTCGACACACACACACACACACACACACACACACACACACACACAAAATGTCAGAATGCACACTTCTCATCATTGGGGAATTGAAGTGGACAAAGTACAGCGCTTTGCCTCAATTTAGTTGATTATACCTCTGTCCTATATTCACTCCCCCCAAAGTGGGTCTCTGTGATGCTATTTTGCCAGTGAACGAGTGAGCCAGCCACCTGGAGAAATGTGGAGAGAAAGAGTGTGGTAGAGAGAGAGAGAGAGAAAGAGAGATAGAGAGACAGAGAGAGAGAAAATGTCACACGCCACTCAACCAGCCAGTCAGTGGAAAGTTTTTTTATTAATTCATCACTCCACATTCCGAAAAGAAGCAGTAGGCAAGGCTGAGGGGCAAACAAATTCTACTCGCACCAATATTATTATCATTACTAATAATGTGGGATAATTATAGCTATATGCTGCTTCTCCATCCCTCCAGCACCTCCCTTCCTCTCTCCCTCCCTCCCTCCACTCCTCGCTCATATCAGTAGCGACCTGAATTAATAAAAGGAAAATTAAAACACAGTGCTACCGTAGGCAACGTCAACAGCTCAGGAGTTTGCCAGGTCTCTCAGCCGCTTGGCTGGATCGACAGTGGCAGTGTCTTGGCCCTGTTCATCCGGGGCCTGATTCATAATTAATAGTGGTTATAATTGCGAAGCGAGCGCATGAGAGACAGACAGGGAGTGCCACAGAGAGACAGAGACCGAGACAGAGTGAGGAGGAGGGGGGGAGCAATAATGAAAATTAAAAAACACACACACACACACACACACACACACACACACACACACACACACACACACACACACAAACACACACACACACACGCATGTGCACAGTTGACATTTTACACGGCTTTCATTCAGCCACCCTTCCATTTCTTATATCATTAACACACACACACACACACACACACACATCGTCGAATGGCTAATGAAATCACTGTCCCCTGCTCCTCTGTTTGAAGGTCTCTTAAGTACTGAGTAAGGGGCTCAGCCGCTGAGTAAAGTTTAAACTTTGTTCTCAAACCGAAGCTAAACACAATATCCACAGCTCATTTAAATGCCTTGATTCAACAGCATTTGTATACCTTTTTTCCTTCCCTTTTTTCCTATTTTTCTCCATTTGTGAGAGGTGTGTGATTATTTGTTATATATGATTTATTCAATACATTTAATACAAGTACTTCATGATGTTGAGTGGTGAATGTGAATGTACAGGATGTGAAAACAGCTGTACTTGTAAAGCCAAAAGTGGACCTCTAATCCAGATAGAGTGCTTACGATTGACTGTTTATTACAATACATTAGATGTTACCGTGGTAACAGCTCATGTCGAAAAACATGTATATTCCTAATATATCTTTGCTGGTGAGTGCGTTCCCTGCCGTTGAAGACATGCTGTGTAAGGATCTCATGCTGAGGCCTAAACCGAGACGACACTGGACCTGGGTTCAAATTCATGCTAAGTAATTACAGTATGTGGTATGATCACCCCAAAAATTATATTTGGAAAAATGATGCCCTCTCTATCAACTTGTTTGTAGTTGTGCAAAAATTGACTATTACTATTTTGACACCTTTGCTCAGGTTATCTGCCAATAACAAGTACCAAGCTAATATACCAGTGAACCCCTTCATTCCTTCTCCATGTGGTACCCACGTGGTATCTGCTGCAGCGCCGATGTGCAGTTACATTTTCTTTAAGTGCCACACATCAGCTATGGCGTCTCTACAGAGCTTATAGTAGAAAACGCAGAAGTAGAAAATCCAGCTTATAAGGTAAACAGCCTACTGAGGCCCTTATCTTTATTCTAAAGGTTATAGAGTAGACTGATACATTTTATTAAAGGCCTTTGGGGACTAAATATGTCAACTTTTTGAAATGCAAATACAAAACCCCCACATAAACACTATAATCTCAAAAGCACAAGTCACTGCTGTGCTGTGAAAACATGTTCAGACTAGAACAGCGGCCAATTGGTTAATTATCAACACCCGTGAAGGTGTTGTGAAATTGTGAACCTCCTTTTAAATGTATTTTAATAATGCTCATGAATGTGAAGAAAAAGAAACGCATACAGGAACCATGAGTCTTTTCTGAAAGTCAACAAACACTGCTTTTTTCTCCTTGACTTAGTCCATTATCTGCATCTTTATTTACTAAATGCCAGCAGGGAGAAAACACAACAATAAAGTAACGTTCGATTTCCTTGACATCGCCGCCTAGGAAGCGGCTGTGAGCTATTTAAGCTGGAGAGATGTCGGACTTTGCGGACGAGATGAATTAGAAGGATCCATAATTCACTTGCAACCTTGAGAAGGAGAAATGGGGATGAAGTGAAGAATGGGAGAAAGGAAGACAGAGTGAGAGTGGAGGAGTGGAGAGGACTTTGATTTCCACCATGTCTGGGGTCAGCTGAACATGAACGTGGCTTGTCTAGTTCAAATCGCCGTTTTGTGTTTGTGATTAGAAGTCACGACACGAGCGGAGCAATGAGCCAGAGGTATAGATGTAGACGTGATGCGTGCGGAAGATCGTTTGAGTGCACTCTGCAGTGACTTAGATTGAGTGCCTCTCTGTGATTCCAAGACAAGGTAATCAGCAGGTACACATAATTGGGTCAATCTTTCCTCTTTATTGCGCACACTCTTAGTATGGATGACTGAACTTTGATTAAGAAGCACTTGGAGGCATGTCTCTGCCATTTGAATAGAACAGGCATAGTCAACGTCTGAGCTGTTACATCCTTTTAATAATTCTGCATCCTAAAGCTGCATTTTGAGTTGTTTCGAGTGTGTAAGGGGTTATGGTGTACCGCACTATATGTTGGTACTAGGATAGCTAATGATATACAACATGCAGCCTGTGATTGGTCAGCTTGGGCAGCTTGTGTTTTCTCAGACAAGTTGTATGAACTTTTCACCCTCACCCACGTTGGACTAAAGGTTTATGCATTAAGACCTTTGTAGTCTATATCCACGACGTTCTATGTCCACTTCCGGGATTGTTCAAGTGCCGCCGGAAATTCCGACTGATGCCCCTCTTTTTGCCCGGATGTCCGTTACCTTCCGCTATCTTTGTGTCTGCATTTTAAACTCCGGTGGATTTCGGAGGACTATGGTTAACTGCTCCTCAGAGCTCTGCAGGGTAAATCCAGACAGTTAGCTAGACTATCTGTCCAATCTGAGATTTATGTTGCACGACTAAAACAAACTTTGAACGTACACGTTCCACCAAAACAAGTTCCTTCCCGAGGCTATTTTGCAAAGGCGCAGTTGCTCCGTGTGTCGCTTAGTGCCACCTAAGACAGTTGTGATTGGTTTAAAGAAATGCTAATAAACCAGAGCACGTTTTTCTTCCATCCCGGAATGCTGTGTGGACTTGCCAGACCCTCCTCCGAAGTGCTGTGGAGGAAGGTTCTGGCAATGCGAGACTAAGACCTTGGGAACAGCAGTTGTAAAACACAATCTCACCACAAGGTCCATAAAGTAACTGTTCTGGAGCTTGACTGTATCACATAATCTCAATGTTTTAGCCAACATGGACGGAGTAATAGCAGTACCAAGAAAAACAGCAGTCATTTCAGCAATTTTGACAAACAATGTATTTTGTCGTTGTATTTGGGTGACTTGTTGGGCCAGGCCATGTCACAGCTCCACACCCTCAATTCCCATTAGTAAAATCTCTGTCGTTGTTTCACCCTGGCAAATCTGTGATCATTCTACCATCCTTCCACTTTACTGCTTTGAACTGTATTTGATTTTATGCAATGAGTTACAAACACAAAAGTTGAGTTATTGATAGGTGAAAAGATTGGCTAATGCATACATTTGGGAAAGGAGTGTCTGTGCATTAATTTACTGTCAACCAACAACTGAACCAGGCCAAACATCAAACCACTGCGCCATCTTGGCTCATTCAGAGTAGTCTGCAGAGTTGTATTGTATTGTTGTATGTATTCTTTGAAGAGTGTCTGGACCGGTTATCTTTCCGTTCTCCTGCCCCTCTTCCCTTCTCTTCCCCATAGACTGATCTTTCCCCTGGGACACCTGAGGCAATCAAGAGGTGTTGATTGGTGTCCCTTTCGCTTGCCTGATCCGTCCTTTCCATTCTCGTCAACTCTGATACTTCACATACACTCTCTGGCTCTCCAACTCTTATTGTCTTCCCTCATCAACCCTCTTTCCCAATCACTCCTACCGATAACTCTGATGCTCTCTTCTCTCTCTGTCTTTTTCTCTAACCTGCATTTCTTCATCCCTTTACTGTATGGTCTCTCACGTCTTGCTATCTTGCAACGCTTAAGGATCATTGAGCAACACTGACTCATGCATCTCAGAGGTGCTGCTTTTCCTTTACATCCTCAGTCAATTTATAGGTACTGAGAAAGCCAGGGATTACAAGAAACCTGCTTAACACAGCTAGTTTATCTGGGCTTCTGGTGCAAGAAAGACGTTAGACAAGTATCACTGTGATAACAGTTTGGGGTGATAAAATGAATCATCTTGTGCCTCCTTGTATCTAAAATAAGTGAATGTAAAGTATGACTGAATCTGATACTGAAATAAGGTTTGGTTTCCACAGCTATACAGTGGGGGCATTTGTAAAATTCTGAAAATTCTGCATTGCAATGGGTAGCATTTAAACCACAATGTTATACTTGAAGCACATACAACGGTTGTGTGTGTGTGTGTTATTCAAAGAAAAGAAGAATTCCACCATTGCCAGTTGGGACCAATCTGAAATACTAAAACAGATTTCACATTGCTCTTTGTTTAGTTTCTGAATGCTCAATATCAGAAGAAGCTATTAATTATCTATTAAGCATAGAAGATGTCTCTCAGACCATCTTAAACACATCGATAATTAAAAGTTACGGGTTAAGACGTTTTATTGTATCGAGCATGTCGGGTGTGGATTTTATTTTTAGCTGCCGTAAAATAGAAGCCAAAAACAAGCATGACACAAAAAAAACAAAATCCTGAACATGATGGCAATATAGAGTAGTCACAAAAGCACTCAATCTGGCAGCCACTGCGTCAGGATATGGAGACCGGAGACATGACCCAGAAAGACTGGATAAAAGATACTCTGCCTCCTGTGGGCTTACACCCAAGCTACATTGGTGGCTATTGATCCTGTGTGTGCGTCAGTGGGTGCGTCTGTCTACTTGTATAGAAGATTCTACTTGAATACCAAGAGACTTACTGGGCAACTGATTTAATGTCCATATGTCATTAGCCAGATATTCTGACTGAATGGGCATTTTGTCACGAGTACAGCAAAGCCAAGCCTTTAAATAGCTCCAAAAAAACTGTAGATATGACAGGCGATTCGAGGGTTTTGGGAGCGAATGTGTCATTCAAATTCTCTACAATGGTCAGAAAGTCGATGCACGATCGGAAAATAAACTAGTATTGGCTGTTGTGAAGTGATGCAACTGTTACATACTTGAATATCACATGTGCTTATATTATTTTAGTTTGGGTTCACTACAGTAGTGGCTTGTGTGTGTGCCATCTGCTTAGTGTGTGTGTGTGTGTGTGTGTTGGATAAGCAGAGTCAAATGTGCACTGGTCTGTCGTCCTCCGAGTACTCGGTTCTCCTCCGCCCCGCTGCACTGTCAGTCACTGTAATGGGAAGGGAAGGCTGGGGCTAAACAGCTGCTAATGGGAGATGACTAAGGAAACCTTAGCACTGTCCTCGCTAACCACTATTGCAAACCAATGAAGAGGCAAAACCTAGCACCGTCCAGACTGATGCTAACTGCTAATTGAAAGTAATGAATAAGGAAAACGCTGGTAGTGCTAACACAAGACAGGAAAATTAACACTGTCAGCGCTTATATGTTAACCATTAATTTAAGGGAAAATGTGACATTCGCTAATGATGGTGTGCAAACTAATGAGACTGGAAAGACAACAGTAGCACTGGCCTCAATAATGGCTGCTGATGACACCAATTAGTGTGATAACAATCATAATGTGGTTATGTGTGTTATTGATTTCTCTCCAGATACTCTCTTTACTCTTGCCCTCTCCAACAAGAGGTCAGAGGTCACCGTCAGGCACAAACAGTGCAACCTCTGCATATTTATCACTTTAAGCAAAAAGCCAGATAAGACTTGATGCCAGAGTTTAACAAAGAAAAGTCTCTTTACATTTTAGTGTAGGCCAAAACCACATCTCTTCCGACTGCACCTTGGCGATGGTGATTCTTGTTGTTCCGAATTCATACCTTTATGGTTGATTGCACTTACTGGAAGTCGCTTTGGATAAAAGCGTCAGCTAAATGTAATGTCATTTTCTGAATAGACAATGATAGGTGACTAGCAGCTGAAGCAATTCCAAAGCTAGAATGCACATGACATATCTGGTATCTTTGATAAAAGATAAAAAAACGAAAGAAGAAATGTTAACTACGACTTCCAAAGTGCATTTTGGTACAAACCATCCAATCGCAGAGTCTCAAATTCTGTTTCATGCACAGCTAACAATCAGCAAAACCTGATAAAACTCAAATAATTGAGTTCACTGGGTCAATTTTTAAAAATAATTTGGTGTTCTCATTTGCAAAGATGAAGCATTTAGATGTTTCTCTAATTTGTGTCTTTGAGAGGCTTCTTATCCGAGCATCATGGGTATTATAGTATTTAGAGACATCCACTGTACCAATATGGTGAAAAAACAATCAAGATTTCTCAGAAAAACATTTGAAATAATAAAATTAACCGTTTGATATTTTGGGAAAATACGCTTATGTGCTTTCTTGCCGAGAGTTAGACGAGAAGATCGATACCACTCTCCTATCTGTCCATTAAATATGAAGCGGGAGCCAGGAGCCAAGGTCCCCCGAGCATGTTCTGATCTTGGAAAGTCATGTTTTTCCTTTAGTACTCCAGATTCATGGAACGACCTCTAACACACTTTAAAGATCAATACTCTTCCAACCTACACTATGCACAGTTCAAAACCATGATCCCAAACCACTGTATATCAGATATATGTCATGGTTTTAGCTGATGTTCTTTGATTTTATCCTTGCTGTGTATAACTGCTTCTGTCTGTCACTCGGAGTCAAGTGTAAATAAGGGCAACCTGTGCAACCAGTGATCTTTGGGTTTAAATGAGGGCTTGAATGAATGAATGAATGAAGGAATGAACTTTGCATTAAGCACAGAAAGTATACATGCTTTTATATCAATCGTGCCTGCAGTATTGTAACTCTTTTTCCCTGTTTAAACTCCCACTCAGTATCACAATGGCAATTTATGGAGAACTTAACTAATGGTGTTTTTCCATTACATGATACCTGCTTGACTCGCCTAGACTCTACTCGCCTATTTTGGTTTTCCATTATTTCTATTATGCCTGTCAATGCCAATGGTACTTTTTTTAGTATCACCTCCGTCGAGGTTCAAAGCGAGCTGAGGCGATAACAAAAGGTGACGTGAAAACCTGCCGACTACTGATTGGTTGGAGAGAATCGTCACTAATCACTGCGTCATCATTGCTAGCGACAGATGGGGGTGTCCTGAACAAACCCGCCGTTTTTAAATAGTTTAGCCAGCAGTGTTTTTTTTTTTTTTTTTGCTGCCTCCAGCTTCTTTTGAAACCAAATGTGTCTTCTGGCTGTGGCAAACAGCCACATGCCGAGAATCAAAAACAACACACCTTTGACGTTCTGTGTGTGTGTGTGTGTGTGTGTGTGTGTGTGTGTGTGTGTCGCGTTAGGTCACGGCAGTTTCCTGCGGCGTCGCTATGACGAACAGCCATGCTCGCCTCACGCATGAGACGGTACTAAATCTGCAATGGAAAAAGGAGGATGGGGCACTGCGGCCAAGCCGAGCCGAGCTGGTACTAGCAGTGGGTAAGCGCCCTAAGTCTAGGAGGTCCTGTCATTTTACTCCGATTCAAGCATCACTGCACTGGTCGCCCATTACGTTTAGAATTTTAAAATGTTATTAATTACCTACAAGGCCATGCATGATCTGGCTCCAGATTATATTAAAGAGCTGTTAACCCCTTGCAGCCCAGCCAGGCCCCTAAGATCTGCTGATCAAAACCTTTTCGCTGTTCCTCTAAACACACTGAAGACCACTTTTACAAGATGGCCTACACTTACTGTAACAATTTGTTTTTTCCATAATCGCATCATTTCATATTTCCTCTTTATGTTACTAACTCATGGTGATTTATTTTAACTTTGTCATTCCATATTTTAATTGAGCTTTTTTTTGTTTTTGCGTCACCATTGTCTTATTTTTTACGTGCACTTCCATATATTTTGCACTTTTATCCGTTTTACATTCAAGAGTGTGTTCTGTTATGGGCATTCTATCTGCTTTATATGAGTTTATATCACCTCTTATAAGTGCATCTAATTTGTTTATATGTGTGGTTAATTCCTTTACTTAAATTTCACCTGCTTGATATGAGCCGGTTTCTGTCATCCATATGACAGACAGGCACGGGAGCGTTGTCCATCCTTAAGTCTAAGAAAGCAAATAAGCGTTATTACCAAAATGTCAAATCATTTTTTTTAAACTGATGGGTTATAACCAAACCTATATCATTTCATTTTCCCAGAATCACCTGTGTTTTTATGTTGAGGAACAGTGAGAATATCATTCAAAGAAAAGAAATGTGAATTCACCAAATAAAATACACAATGCAACTTTTGTCACAGTAGTAATCATAGTTATTACAGGATGTTCTCTCATGTTGGCTACATTAAAGCAGTGAGAAAAAACTCTCCAGAGGGAATATGTTGTTAGATTGTAAAGTGTATTGAATCAAGCTTAACAGTGCTTCCCTTCCATGTAAAAAGCATTCTCTTTATTGGATGTAATTATGTGTGGGCTGATGCAAACTGAAGCTGATTTTTTTTTTTATTTTACAAGGTTTTATCCTTTTATATCATTAACTACTTAAGGTTTAAGCACCTGTAGAAAACATTAGTGCTCTGTGAGAATAAACACGTCCATGTAAATGGATCGGTATTATTATTTCAGATGAGAATGAGTTTCATGTGAGAGAGTGGTTTGGAGTTTTTGAGGGGCTACATATTGAGGCAGATAGATGATAGATTAGAGAGACAGACAGGGGGAGTGCTAAAGATTAATGAACAGACGGACCACTCGTAACGCAAGAAAATGAAGACGAACGATCCCCAGGTTCAGAACCAACGGATCTTTTCATTAGGAAAAAAGTACAAAAAAACAGGAGAGAAATGGAGAAGAAAAAAGAAGATGAAGCGAGTGACGGATGAGGGACAAGAGGAAGGGTGGTGGTGTGTGTGGTGTGGCGTGAGAGGAGAGAGGAGGAGACAGATGAACTGATGGAGACGGAGACGGAGGGACAGCTATTAGGGTTTGAGACATATGCATGGCAACGAGAGGGGACAGGAAGAGCCGGTGATGGATGGGAGGGCCAACGCGGGGTTACAGGGGAGGAAGAGAAGATGACAACGGGCTGGACGGAAGCACGAGATAGAAGAGGAAGAGGATGGTGGAGAGGGCAGGGGGTGGGATCACAGGGAGAGAGTAACAATGGTAGAAGAAGTATTCAGATCATTTACTCAAGTAAAAGTACACTGTAAAAATACTCTGTTACAAGTAAAAGTCCTGCATTGAAAACGTTACCCAAGTAAAAGTATGTAAGTATCATCAGGAAAATGCACTTAAAGTAGTTAGATTTATAATAAAACACCGTATTTTATAATACTACATGTATTTTGTGTGCAAAAATCTTAATTTGTAAAGTAACTAGTAACTAAAGCTGTCAGATGAATGTAGTGGAGTCAAAAGTAGAATATTTCTCTCTGAAATGTAGCGGAGTAGAAGTAGAAAGTGGCATGAAAAGAAAAGACTCAAGTAAAGTACCTCGACATTTGTACTTAAGTACAGTACTCGAGTAAATGTACTTAGTTACATTCCACCACTGCTCAGGAAGGAGTGAGAGAGGAGCTGCCTCGCAGAGAGAGACAGAGAGGAAGAAGAGTCGGGGCAGAAGAGGAGAGGAAGGTGTATTCACTTGGACAGGCTGTCAAAACGCGAGCTGACTGCTCATCCTGACGCTCTGAACTGGCCTGACCCGCAGTGCTAAGGACACAGGGGGGTGGGGGAGGGGGTAATGAAAGGAGGGCACGGGGGGGAGGGAAGAGGGGATGAGATGGAGAAGAAGAAAAAGGTGGGTTTGGAGGAGGTATGGCAAACTGTGAGAGAAAGTAGGAGGCTTCACTTTGGACTACTCTGACCTACCTGGCTTTGGATACCACGGAGAAAGAGAGAAGTACGGGAGAAGCAGGGTGGGATTGTCTGAACTGATCTTAGTTTGTGGCAGGGTGGAATGGAGGGAAGATAAGAGGGGTTGCAGTGACATTGGAGAGAGTACAGCAGCAGGCGGTTTGTCTGGCCTGACTGTTGCCAGATTCACACTTCAGATGAAGTTGCATCGAATGTAACACTTATTCACTTACAAAAAAACCAAAACAGGTTTGCCTGGTGTTGTTGCAAATAGGGAAGTGTAGATGACGTCAAACACTTGGAATTGTTACTCAAAAAACCAAACAAAAAACAAATTATTACCCATGCCTTATATCACATCTAGGCACAGTTACATACTTAGAAAGTGTGCGTGGCTGGGAAGAATAAAGTGCTAATTTGAGTGTGAAAGGGAAAAAATAACCAACCCTGTTCAAGACTGTGAGATGCAGTTGAAAGCTCCAAAAAGCCAGTAAGTGGACCGTTTAGAGTATACATTATTTGACGTAGTTGGGCTGCTGCACGTGTGGAACCACATGTACTGTAAAGTATACGTATCTGATTCAAAGAGTTTGCAGGATGTGCTTTACTCATGCGTTTGTTATTGACGCTAAAAGTCTCCTTTGGCGTTTTAGCTAAACGCGCTTGGTCGGGACTCTAGGCGTCACTATTTGACGTTCTGGGTCGGGACGTATGTTTAACGGACATGCGGCAAATGGGACAGTTAGGTTTAGGAAAAGATGGTGGGTGGGGTTATAAAAGGTACGTTTCAGTGACATGCGGGACAAGAACAGGACACGATCCCCGGTCTCTTGGGTGAAAGTCCTGTGTTGTTTGACCCATTCATCGGTCTTTGGTACTACTAGCTACCGTTGTCGCTCTTAATACTACGTCAGCGCCGCAGTCGAGCTGCTGCTCCGCCCGGTGCGTTCCATACAGACGCTAAAGGGGTGATTTTTGAGTCGCCAACTGACGCTCAGAGCCACTGAACAAGCATCAGTATTTGACGAGTTGGGAGTGAGGGTTGGACACAAGGCAATACTTTCTGTATATATACTGGAAGTGTATGAATAGAGAGTGGTACATAATCATACTCTTACCCAGAACCCCCCCGCTCACAGCTGCATCCATCTCCGCTGGAGGATGCAGAGCAAAGAGCTGGGGGGAAATCAGTTTGGGAGTCAAGATGTTCTTAGCGCATCAATGTGAATGCGCACACACACATGGGGCCCACACAGTGTATGAATAATGTCGGAGGTGTAGGGGCTCCTTGGAGTATTTTACATCAGCTATATTCACCATTAATGCATTATCCATGGTATAGCCAATGCATTATTAAGTAGTGTGCAGTATGTGGCAAGTGTAAGGAAGCAAAATGTACAGGTACACAACACCTAAATGGTTTCTGTCATGTTAGTTTTGAGCAGTGGTGGAATGTAACTAAGTACATTTACTCAGGTACTGTACTTAAGTACAAATGTTAAGGTACTTCACTTGAGTCTTTTCTTTTCATGCCACTTTCTACTTCTACTCCGCTACATTTCAGAGAGAAATATTGGACTTTTTACTCCACTACATTCATCTGACAGCTTTAGTTACTAGTTACTTTACACATTAAGATTTCTGCACACAAAACACATGTAGTTTATAAAAATACGGTGTTTTATTATAAATTAAACTACCCAACAATATGATGGCCTACAAGTCAGGCTGAAATGATTAGACCATTAAAAACTTGGTTGATTGACAGAACTGTTTGGATCGTTTCCAGTTTCTAAAATGTGAGGATTTTTCTGCATTGAGTACTTTTACTTTTAATACTTATCTTCCTGATGATACTTAGATACTTTTACTTCAATAACATTTTCAATGCAGGACTTTAACTGTAACAGAGTTTTTTTTACAGTGTGGTATTAGTACATGTACCTAAGTAAAGGATCTGACTAGTTCTTCCACCACTGGTTTTGTGTGTGTGTGTGTGTGTGTGTGTGTGTGTGTGTGTGTGTGTGTGTGTGTTACAGCCTTCTGTATGAACGGACTTGCAGTTAAGCTATTTTGAAATTACGACAGGCAGTAAAATATCTCAAATTAGCTGCCAAAAATAAATTTCTTTAACTCCAAAGGTAGCAGTACTTTAAGGGATCTGCTGACATCTACAAACCTGCAAGCGAGCCAAAAGGGAGAAGAAGAAAAAAAGGAATAAATAAACAAATTCCCTCATCTTATTCCCATCTTATTTCTGCACTCAATTTACCACACTCATATTGAGGACGGGAGGTAAGAAAACTGCCAAGTTGTCAGAACAGGTGCCAATTCCAATTTGCTTCTTCCACAACTCGCATCTGCTCAAAGCCCACTTGGAGCCAGCTAATTTTCCCAAAGTCACCCAGACATCTTATGTTTACACGTGTAAGGCAACACCCGCCGTTTGATCCTATTCTATTTTCTAATACGACAAATAGTCTCAACACTTTGTTCACATACAAGGATCTCTCCTTTTGGATCTCTGTGTGTGTGCAGGAAACAAAATATTTTATTCACCCAATTTCCTTCATCAGTAGAACTGAATGCCTTTTTTCGTCCTTTCTGTATTCTTTTACTAATTAGTCGGCCAATTAATGAGCACATTTGTTTCTTTCCAATTAAAAAACAGCACCAGGAAGCGGGGAAATATGCAAGATGGCGTGGGAGGTCAGATGGCGTGAAGTGGGTAAAAGCTTTGAGGAGACACAAAGACACGCTTTGTGAGCAAGTACAATGATTAAGAGATTTTGGGGGTCAATATGTATTCTGCTAACATAATTATACTCTCACCCAAAGCCACAAATGATAGTAATTACCCTGCATTGCAATAAGAGAGAAGAAGCACAAGAGAGCCGAGTTACCTTTTGTAACCAAAAATATCAAAGACTGGACACGTTTAAGAACATGTATAAAAAAAAACAACCTCATGTTCGTGATATCGTGCTGTGTTGATGTTCAAAACACACATGACATCATAAAAGAACCACAGAGCAAATTAATCTCTTCCCCCTTTTGGGTGCTGCTCTGAGACATATTTGACAAACTAGTCCTTTAATCAGGGAAACACTGGTGCCGTTTCTTTCCCGGATGGCGTGGGAGTCACTACATCACACAGTCTTTTTGTGCGTTAGACCCCAGGGTGCCGTAGCACTAATGCTACAGCCATGTATATGGATGGTCACATAGCTGCAGGCTAGAATACATTACAGACAACTTTCCACTGTGTCTCAGTGGACAGCTGGGAACCGCGAGACAAGCAAGCAGGGATGTATACCGACGTATACACATGCACCCTTAAATATAGCTTGAATCTTTTAAAACACACACACACACACACACACACACACACACACACACACACACACACACACACACACACCTTTCACAGCCAAGCATTCGTCCAGCAGACACACATCTCCTCCATTGGACCTGAGAGACATTGTTTCTGTCACGCTTCAAGTCGGTAAACTGTTCGCTAAGAGTTTCCCAGTTGGTGACGCGTTGTTGACAACTGACGTATAGAAACATGGCCGACGATCGCTCAAATGTGTTGAAGGGTGAGAAACTTTTCCTAAATATAGAAAATTCACGCATGCATGTAATATATTTTGCCAACGTCCACAATGTGCTATCGATTTAGGTTGTAGTCGTCCATTGGTTTCAACAGAGTAACTTAAATTAGTTACAAAAGTTGTGTGCCATTGCCAGTAACAAGTAAACCGATTCAAGTCAAGTAGGCGCTCGCATAAGAAAACAGCAGCAAATCTTTGTTATTGTGGCCTCCATGTTTTCACACACCTGATGCTCTAGGCTACGGCCAACAGTTGGTGGCAGTCACGCAACAAGTTGTTATGCCAAACGCCAATATAACAGAAGAAGAACATGCATAGACAGTGAAGCACATGAACGCTGGCAGTCGGAAAAACAATGTAATCACAGGGGCGGTCCCTGATATTCACAGGTGGCATGAACGAACTGTCGCTACTACACATGAAACGGTGTGAACATTTCATATGATTGAAGTGACTACATTGTTCAGTTATTAATATTTTGATATTGTTAGAGTGAAAATGTTCAAAAAGTACTGTTAGACACTGAAATCGTTTGAAAGTTTTATATTTAAAAAACGTACAAATAAAATGACTGCACAGTGCACCGTTTGCTTGCATGAACAATAACATATTAACAGTCAATACCTTGGCGTAATAAAAAACACCATTACATTGTTTGAGGAAATAATTTATTTTGCTCCATTCAAAGAAATATGGTTGAAACTAAACTGAAACGTTATCTGTAAAAAAACGGAATAAAAAAAAAATTGGACTTCAATAAGATTTTACCATCCGATTTACCATTAGATTTGATCAGTGATAGCTATCTATTGTGAGCTCCTACTAATGCTATGACTCAGCGAGTTGGCTGAAAACTTTTTTACATTTTTTTTTTTTAGCCGTCTCATTTTAAAACGAGAAATCTGTATGAGTGGCCTTAAATCTGTACTCAAATGCTACATACAATATTTAGTAGCTATAGCTACAGCCTCACCAGCTGTTCCACGTTTATTTAAACTTTAAGAAACTGTGATCCCATTTAACTATATATCATAAAAGCTACAGTGTTGAGTCAGGATATGGTGGGGCCGACAGCAATAAATAATTACGCCACTTTTTATCTTTTTCAAAGTCAAGCACAGTAACTTTTATAACCCCAATTCAATGCTTTTTATAAATCTTGAAATATTATATCACATGCTATTTAGACGGGGAAATGCATCTCTTTGTGATATTTGGAATAGACGGCTAACAATGTTATGTCCAGCGTATTAAAGATGATGTGGCTGATATAATAAACTAAATTATATAAATTACTTGGTAGGTGTTCCAGTTTGGTTCTTTCAATCTAAAACATATCCCTTGTTTTCTCATTTTACATTTACCATTTACTATTTATCTGTCTCTTTCTCAAAAAACTCACATCCTCTCCCTTTGTTCCTTTTATGTCTTCTCCTGTTTGTTGTGTGTTTATTTAAACAATGCTGCTCAATGAATTCTGCATGTAAAAACATGCAGAATTCATTGAGCAGCATTGTTTATGTATTTCAGGGTGAAGACAATTCGTACCAGTAGAATAGTAAAGTAAAACATGTTTCTATCATAACCAAGGGTTATGATAAACACCGTCTCATCCATTCCTTGCACTTCCACTTGTCATTTTTGGTTCTGGAGGTTTAAAAAAAAACAAAAAAAAACTCTTGAGATACAGAGTACTGTTTTTATTGGAGCACCATGCACACTGGCATGTGAAGAAATCCAAAAGCTTAACAGGCCTGCTGCGCCTAGTTGCGGTTTCTAAGCTCTGATCAGACAATCGCTGTTGGGGGAAAGGGTTTAGCAAACGGTCAATTGGTTGTTGCAGGCTTTTGTCTGGTGCTGTACCTTACTGGGGTTTTGGGACTTTAAGTCCAGATTTGTGCATAAAAACACAGACTCAGAAGCGATACACACACCAAGGACGAAGTGGTTTCATAACTGTATTCATTACCAATTCAACAGTCAACTTCTATGGGACTGACTGTTGTATGTACTGTACAAACATTGACAAAAGGCTAGCAGAGGTCACAAGAGAGAGGCCATAAGAGGGCTGCGCATGGAAACGTGCAAATGCATGCGCATGAATCACAAACAAACTCATTCCCTACCTTTCTCTCTCTCATTCTGTGTGTGTGGGCATGTTCAGGGTTATATTCAAGCAAATTACATCTACTTCATTAAAATGAAAGCATGTAATACCTTATTTTTCATTAATTTTCCACAGATCGGGGTACAATTTCATTCATTTGTTGCGCTTTGAAATGTTTCAAATGTTCCAGAAGTTTTAAGGGAAATAGCCTCACGCAGAGAGAGGAAGAAAAAACAAAAAAAAGGTTGGTTTGACACAGGAGCTCAAGCTTGTTGCGGCACCACTTTAGAGGTACCATCTGCCTCATTTAAAGCTCAACACATTACAGGGCTTTCCATATGAAACATGAACAACTTTCAGCGTGTGTGTGTGTGTGTGTGTGTGTTTTGTGTGTTTGTGTGTGTGTGCACCTACACACATGTCTACGACACACACAGAACTGCTTGTACAAATAAACTTTAATTTCTTTCAACCCAGCCGAGTGTGAGCAGGCATGTCAGGGTTGCAGGACGTAAACGCGGCGAGTGGAAGAAAGATCCACAGCTGAGCGCAACCTTCCCTTTAGAAGCCGTGAACCCGGCTCGGTGATTGGCAAAGGGTTGGTTTCCGAGGGATGGGCCGGTTAATTAGTTAATTAGCAGCTTCCTAATGAGATGCCTACACTGCTTCACCCCTGATTGGAGGAGGAGAGCTGGAGTAGCACAGGTGGAACACATACGCACTATCCCCACTTTGTACATATTCATATCCGCTAAACTAACACGTATACTGTACATTAATTCTTTAAAATGCTAATGTGTGAAAGTGCGCACACACACACACACACACACACACACACACACACACACACACACTCCTTAGAGAACCATGCAAGGTTTTCAATTAATGGGCCAGGTGTTGTAACAGGTCGAAAATGAAACTGTGTGTAGGTGTTCAAGACCGCAGTTTACCAAAATGAAGATGGAATTTTTAAGCTCCTAAATTCGGAGCTTGGCTTAAAGTAAATTAACAGGAACTTATTTGCATACTTACGTGCATGCATACTTATGAGTGTGTGAAGAAAGACAGAAATAAAGAATGTGTTTACCTCTTTCACTGTGTGTGTGTGTGTGTGTGTGTGTGTGTGTGTGTGTGTGTGTGTGTTTGGGGCTAATGACAGTATAGCTTGGTCTTGGTGTGGAGTAAACCAGGTGGAGAAAAGGAGGGGGCATGGCTTGGAAAGTGGCCAGGCCGAGAGGTGGCCTGGCTGGAGAGGGGGTGAGGCAGGAAGCGTGGCCCTCTCTCTGTGTATGGGTGTGGGGCTGTGGAGCAAAGAGGAGATGGAGCAGGTGTAGCCTGGCTCTCACACTGCTCGCAGCATCTGTTACTGGGCCAGTGAGTTACTACAGCCAGCCTGTGTTTGGCATGTGTGTGTGTGTGTGTGTGTGTGTGTGTGTGTGTGAAGAGAAGAGTGAACTGCACGGATGAGTGAACTCTATTTTTCTCACTACTCTCCTCGCTTTCCCTTTGCCCAACTCCCTCGGCCCTGTGCTGTCTCATTTTATTGTGTGTGTGTACATGCTCTGTGCGTGTGTGCTCATGTCAGGTGTCCTATCGCCTCTGACGTTATCATGCTCTTCTTCCTGTCAATCACAGGTGCCCCGGCCAACCATGTGGTCAACACCAGGCAGTCCCGTCCTTGAACTCACGCTCCCTATAATGCAAATGACTATTATTACCATTCATATTGCCTGTGTGTCTGTCTCACACACACACACACACACACACACACACACACACACACACACACACACACACACACACACACACCTGGCCCTAGGTGCTGTGGTAGCCAGGCTTGATGGGTTAATGCAGTGGTGATGGCAGGTTGGAGGTAGGGGAGATCCATTTGAGAGGAGGGTTGATGGGTCATGTTGCCCCACTGTGCCCCAGCACTGAACCTCCTCCAAGGGAGAATGACCAACTGGCATGGAGTAATGGGCTAGCGAGGGGGACAATGAGGAAATGATGCAAATATAAGCAGGGATGTTTATTTTTTTTACATTGTGATAGAAACTTCTGGTCATTAATGGACAAATAATCTCCAGGGTGCTGAATATGGGGCTTTCCTGGGCATTCCCACGACATTTGCACCACCGGGCAGGACTCCCACTGACAGCCAATGGATTGCTTTAACTGATCAGCCGAAATATTTGCTTCAACTGCCAAGCTCACTATGTATACGCGGTTGTTATTGTTTCAGCTCAGTTTGTTTGTTCGCCAGCAGGATTACAAAAAAAACTACTGGCTGGATTTTTTTTTAATTAAAATTGGGACAAGGAAGAACCCAATACTTTTCACAGCCAATCCAAATCACGGGCCGGAAACACACAATATTATTTACAGACATTATTAACCAGTGGCGTGATTTTTCCACTAGGTGGGGCTACGGCTTTATAGGCAACTGTGCGTTTTGGCCATCTCCCCGTTGTTTGCAGCTGCGACCCGGGACGCAACAGGGGCGACAATTAAATGGTGACAATCAATAGTGGTCCAGACTGCTGGTTCCAAAATTTTGGGAAATTTATCCAGAAGACAGGACTATTTGCCTTGACTATTGTCTGTGGCCAGTTCAGCTGTTTACCAGTCAATTTCGGCAGTATGTTGTTTGGTTTTATATTAACCTGAAAAAATAAAAATAAATAAATATATATATATATAAATTATAAGTAAGTAGTCCACTGTTGCCAAGACTATTCAATTTGCCTTTTTAACAGTTCTTCACCTGAGAAGCTGCCTATAGGGCTACATTAATTGGGTGGCAGCTCTTACCGTTACTATAATTTAATCTTAAGGAGAAAATGTCATCACTGTATGCATTTTGTTCTAGTTTTACCACTTAGACCAGCTCTAGACAGCTTAGTAAATATGTGATATTCAACAGGCAGAAAGTTAGAAACCCCCTGCAGCGGAGGCAAAGACACTGACAGCAGCCTCAGTAGACGAGGATGTAATGAAGCCACACAATGAGGTCCTTTTCCAGGGAGAGACACGAAAAAAAAAAAATCTCAATTTACTCAACTGGCAAACGCCTTGCCTGCCGCTCCTTTTCTCCCTAACACACACCCCCAACAGGTGACAGCCTCAACTTCACACTGTTTCTCTCGGGTTTATTAATAATCGTTTGGGGAAATGCAGAAATCACTGAAAGAGCTGACGTTAAAGAATAACCAGGGAGGTTGAAGCCATGCGGCTACAGCAAAACATGTAAATACTTCCACGTAAAATACCACAAGTACTATTAATTGAAGACATCTAATTGTGTCAAAGTGTTCAGTGGCGGATTCATCTTAGAACATGTGTATGTGAGCTGCATGAGTTTGCATTAGTGATACAAACAATGCACACACACTTCTGTCTAACTGAACATCCAGAGAAAAGCACACACCCAGAGATCCTACAGTGCAGAGGAATATTAAATACATAGCACTGTTGCATCCTGATGCCATATATTGTTTATTATACATGCGTGTTGGCTGCATGCAAAGAAATCTGAAGTAGTTTTAGTGCGTAGACACAAACATCCCATCGTGTCACAGATGCTGACTGCTTTCCTTAGCTGAATATTGTATGTACACTTACTAACAGCCTGTCCTTATAAGTGTCAATCTGAATGTAAAGATGCATGGGATGCTATTTTAGGCCCCCCAAACAACCCTTGCCATCCCCCAAGGGAGAACTAAGTCTCCCATTAAGCCCCGTAGCGTCGCGCGATGATTCAAGCGGCTGTCATCCCTCCATAATGATGATCCATCCCTGGCTATTACTAGCCCATGGTTCCTCACTTACAGAGCTGATTGTTTGACATGTGAAACATACATCAGCATAATCTGCCCCATAACTCAGTTTTTAAAAGAGTGCCCACAGCAAATCGTGTATGTGTGTGTGCGTGGGGTTGAACAACAAACAGGAGAAGACATAAAAGGAACAAAAGGGAGAGGATGTGAGAGTTTTTTGAGAAAGACAGACAGATAAATGGTAAATGTAAAAAGAGAAAACAAGGGATATGTTTTAGATCGAAAGAACCAAACTGGAACACCTACCAAGTAATTTATATAATTTAGTTTATTATATCAGCCACGTCATCTTGAAATACACCGGACATAACATTGTTAGCCGTCTATTCCAAATATCACAAATAGATGCATTTCCCCGTCTAAATAGCATGTGATATAATATTTCAAGATTTATAAAAAGCATTGAATTGGGGTTATAAAAGTTACTGTGCTTAACTTTGAAAAAGATAAAAAGTGGCGTAATTATTTATTGCTGTCGGCTCCACCATATCCTGACTCAACACTGTAGCTTTTATGATATATAGTTAAATGGGATCACAGTTTCTTAAAGTTTAAATAAACGTGGAACAGCTGGTGAGGCTGTAGCTATAGCTACATCAAGTTATATACAACAAGCTATATCAAGTGTCCAAGTAGAAAAGATAAAAAGTGGTGTAATTATTTATTGCTGTTGGCCCCACCATATCCTGACTCAACACTGTAGCTTTTATGATATATAGTTAAATGGGATCACAGTTTGTTAAAGTAAAATTTTGTTATTTTTCAATCTGGGTCTAATATTTATGTTTAGGGCCATGCTAATTTTGCCCTTGCCACTATAGGAATTTGAGAAACATGATGAAGGGAAATCATATATTGAGTCAAATTGTGCAGGGCTAACCTCCTAAAGCTTTCTGAATTGTTTAGTTTGTCCTGCAAGTTGGCCCTGAAGTAGATCCCTATGCAGTTAGCTACATTAGCTAATCTAGGTATACTAATTCTACTTTAATATTGCAAATATTTTCCACTGCAGCTGGGGTGAAAACTAACTAATGTAATCAATGTTTTGAACTACTTGTACAATAAATATGTGATGGTTGGACCCTGGGTATAAAGTTTCAGAGGTTTGATTACATTGTTGAACTGCCAGCCGGCTTTGAATTTAAATTAGTATACTCTCGTCGTGCATTATATCTGGATTGTTAATAAGAGAGGCTGTTCTTTTTGAAAATGACGACAGTCTAATCTACCAGTATTACACGTTTGTATTCATCCATAACTGGGCGAATACTTTCCTGGGAGGAATACAGGCCAATACTGATGACAGTATGCAGTACATGTTGCAGTATACATAACAGTGTATTAGTAAATATGTGACACTATATGAGGAGAGGGTGGGAAAATAAAGGAGCAGATGATAGAGGACGGCAAGAAAGTAGTCGGCATGGCAGGTGAGAGAGTATCAAGGCCACGGGCAAACAGAGGAGAAACGACGTCTGGGGAGCGATGAGAGGGAAGCTGGGAGAGCTGTGTTCATGTGTGTGTCGGTGCAGGAGGGAGTCCGTGTGCATCTCAACTGCCCATAGGGATGTGTGTCAGTCTGTGTGTGTGTGTGTGTGTGTGTGTGTGTGTGTGTGTGTGTGTGTGTGTGTGTGTGATGCAGGCCAGCTGAGGTGCTAATCCCCTCTCAGAAAATAGTGGACCTGTCCTGTCCTCTTTCTCAAAGTCACACACTCTATACCTCCCAACACACACACACACACACACACACACACACACACACACACACACACACACACACACACACACACACACAGAAGACACCACAGTCCTCCTTTCTCTCCCCTAACATAGAGTCAAGAGGACTTTGCTCATCAATTCTGCCAGAGGTTGCTATGGAGACTGAGAATAGTGTGTGTGTGTGCAAGTGTTTGGGAGAGGTGTTCACCCAGTGTGTGTGTCTTAATATCTTCTCTGTCCTGTCACACCGCTGTGTTTTCGTGGGACCACACACACACACACACACACACACACACACACACACACACAACCCCCTGCCAAAGAGTTGAGCAGGCATTTTTCACTCCACACTCTGAATACCAAAGTTTTACACGTTAACAGAGTGTGAGTGAGGCAGAACCATTTTAAGGAGGATTCGTCCTGAGCCCGTGTGTGTTCAACGCATGCACTGATAATGCACAAGATGCCGTATCTGCTGCGTGCGTGTGCGCAGAAAGCCGTCCAGCACATATATAATGCTGTAGATATAGTGCTCTAGATGAATGTCTGCTCCAGTGCACACTCAAAAGCGGCTCTGCAGGTTTTATTTTTAGCATCACAGGCAAATGCAGGCCCTCCCCCCCAACCTTCCCCCTGCTCTCTGCCCTCTTTCTCCTACTGTCACTTCTCTCAAAATCTCTCACCCGACTCTGTGTGTGCGTGCCGTGGCCACAGCGTGCTCGCACACACAAAGCTCATTCTGCAGACAGTATGTCGACATAAAGTGTTAAAGCTCCAAAAAATGCTCCAAGCTTTGTACCTCCGCTCTCATCATCTTTGTTAATGTCTCAACGAATGCATAGTCTCACTTTCATCTCCCTCTCTTCTGCTCTTGTTCTCCCTCCCCGACTCACGCATTGGCGGCGGCGGGGGGGTGACGTATGTACTGTAAGCATGTCTGTCGCTAAGGCAGCCAAGGCAAGGTCAAGTGCTCAGTGGCCCAGCGAAGCTTTTCATTACATATTTAACTCTGCAGAATTCCCTGCAGAGAAGTCGCTGGAGACCGCATGCTGCCTCTTCTTCTTCTTCTTCCCCCACTGCCACTTGAGCTATGTCTGCTGCTGGAGAAACGCCTCTGCCTGGGTGCAGACAGGTACATTTCCATATTAGCATACGGATAGAGTCAGGCATGTTCTGCTATGTGAAGGATTCCGCGCCGGTTAGCATTTGCGTAGCATTGGCAGGGCTGGAGAGGCGGCTGTTAAATAAGGGTGCAGTCAGTGGAGACGGGGAGAGAAAAGATCACGGCTTTCAATCAGCCAGATGGGTAAAAAAAAAAACAGATTGAGAAGGTTGATTTCTCTTCCACTATTACTGCCATTCCTGTCTTTCTGAGCTTGATTTCTTTTTAGTTTCTTAAATGCTCTCATATAAGGAAAATGAAAGGATGCATACACACACATACAGATACCGAGACCGGGAAGAGAAGGCAAGCAGAGAGAGCGCAAACTATGTTCAGTTTTACAACTAATACAGGCAAAAAAAATTAAAACTAAAGCAGAGATATGATTTTAGGAGGTATTTCTACCATAGCATACAAAGTAACTGCTGTTTCCCTGCTCGCCTGGGTGAAAGTCCTGTGTTGTTTGACCCATCCACCACCCCGACCAACCTCCCTACGCGGATTTTCGGCTTTTTATATTACTCCCTACCATTTTCGTGCTGTGGCCACGAAATATGCTTCCCATTGAAATACATTACTTCACATTTTCGTGCTGGCCACCACGTAAAAAACGACAAAAACGTCTCCGTAAACACGTATCAATAGATTAAAATAACGTCACATTTACACGAACTGCCGTGAGACCGGGCTGGAAAAAGCCCAGTCTGCTCTGATTGGTCAGTGTTTCTGGGACTTCCGCATCTGCACTCTCTGCGGCTCTGCACTGTTATTGCAGCCGGGGAATGACAATAACAGCACTGTAGCGACACTTTCTATCTATATATAGTATAATTGTGACATTATAACCGTACAGAAGTCCTGACGGCTCGTTTAAAATCACAGTTTCTGAATGCAGGCTGTGTGCATTTCTCCGTGGATGGAACATTTTGATACTTTTTCAGTATATCTATGGTACCTCAACCTGCTTTATAATCACAAAAGTTATGGAAATCTCACTTTTTGCAATATGGGACATTTAACAAAGTGGGAAGATGCTCCAACTGGAATAATGGTGGTCTTAACCCCTACTTAATCAAACTGCTGTGCGAAGCAATTTCCCTTGGGTTTACTGGTTAGACCAACTTCCCCTAAAGTGAAAGTGGGTTTCAAAGCCCACTTCAACCAGCATGCTTCACGAAGATACTCTGCCACTTGCTAATTTGAGGCTCATGAGTGCACTCAAATGTTCTTCAATAATGTTTCCCTTTCCAGCTAAACTAGCATTTCCATCCATAAAGCCTCCCTTGATGGAAGAGTACGTGATTGCAGTTCTTAAATATGTTTGACAACCACATTTCAAGTCCAGTGGTAGATGACTTTGCAATTTACAATCCGATACTTTCCAGACACAGTACGGGTAATACAAAGATCAGCTTTAAGTTTTAATTAGCAGCAGTGCATTCAAATTAACTCCAGCTGTAATCATTTATATCACCAGGATTATGAAATACCCTGCTAAATTGAAAACACACGGTGATGCAAAACTTTGCAACCCTTCAAGTAACTTGTGGTTAGGCTTAGGTTGCTTTCACACTAGTCTTGGTCAGACAGTCCGGTTCGGTTGGGCTGGTGGGAAAGCACATCCGAACTCTGGCGCGGATCGAACAAACAAATTCTGGTGCGCTTGAAAACAGGGGTCTCGGTTCACTTTCAAGTGAACTAGAGTTCGGTTCACTCTAGGTGAGAATGCGATCTGATCCAAATACAGGAAGTGAACCAAAAACAGAGCATTTACTAGCCTGCAATTTCAACCTTGCACCCAATTTACAGACTTATATATGATTTAAGGGATGATAACTTTTAGATCCATAAGCTGTTCTGACCACACATCGCTGGTCGTCTGTGTGACATCATCATCTATCTCCTTCACTCGCTGTCTTGTCAGCTGCTCACCTTGATCACCTTCTTCTAAAATATTAGAAACACTAAAGCAGAACAAGCAAACCCAAGACGTTATAAATTTGGTGTTGCTCCATTATTTCTGAGAAGTGCCGACGAGTTTCCGATATTCTGTCCAATGGACCATCGACTGGTTCAACCGCGTGATGTGTATTTACAGTGTTCGGTGTGTTTGACCCATAGACTGTTAATATTAATGGACAGAGCACGTGTGACGTCACCCATTGGTTTGTGGAGATCTGCTATCCATCGTCAAGTTTGCCGTTACAGGCGCAACCATCCTGGTTGCGGATGTGACGATTTTAGACGAGAGGGAGGAGTGAGGGAGGAGCTGCTTACACTCTAGGCAATCACATCATAGCCACGCCCTAAAACACCCCCTGCTTTATCGCCGATTTTAAAATCAACGAGACCATAATTCAAAAAATGAACATCATTCTGTGTTGCAGAAGACTTAAAACTAGCGATTGAGACCATAAACTCATTATGAAAATGTTTACTGAGGTAATAAATCAGTGAGAAGTGGGTCACTTTCTCATAGACTTCTACAGAAACCGAACTCCTTTTGCAACCGCACGTGTCGCCCCCTGCTGGAATTCAGATAGAATGCAGGTTTAAGGCACTTCGCCGAACTGGATGCATTGTCCATTAATATTTACAGTCAATGGTTTGACCAAGTGCGGTGTGAAAGCCTGAATCGCACCGAGTGCACCGAACTATAGGTGTGAAAGTGCCCTTAGTAAACCTTTTGGACTCCCGGCTGAAGCTGCAAAACACCACAACAATCAACTTACAAAACAGCTATGACATCCAATATGTGCAGGAGGGGGTCTGACCCTTGAGAGATTGAAGATAATCTCATGCAAAGATAACCATTTCTGTCTGTCCAGTATCGAGTTTGCATTTCACCACATCTAGTTCCTGTATCAATAATTCCTGCATTGGCCTTCCAAATCAGCATGTCAGATTGCTGAAGCAAGAACACAAACACAGCGGCAACCCTCGCAGTGTATCCACAAAGCAGACATTGATATGCATGAATGCACGCAGCTACACTTGCTTGATGCACACCACCTCTGAAACCCACACAAACGTGCATTTCCAAGCTCTCTGTGCGTCTCTCTCTGCCAAAGTAAAATGCCATCCATCATATAGGATGCAGGGTGCGAAAGATTACGCGCATTTCTCCCAATCATGGCCAAACTGCAATAGCTGCGGCATTCGCTTGGCATACAAATGACAAAAGTCTCCCTCTCAATTTGCTTTCTCCTTGACTCAAAGAATGTGATGAGAGTGTCACAGATAGGGCACTGAGAGAAGATAATGTAAGGGATGCCACCAGACTAGTGAACAGAGACACATGTAAAGATACTGGGAAGAAATGTATAAATTCACAGGAGATAAATAATAATAATAATAATAATAATAATAATAATAATAATAATAATAATAATAATAATGCACATCCAGTGACATAAGAATCAACTGAGAGAATGTAATACTTCACCATTAATTCTTTTCTTAATTGAATCAATTTCAGTAAAAAAAAAACTTGGGAGTAGCTGCTGATACTTCTGACTCATTTCTCTTAGTAATCCACTCACTTGGATTCCCTCTGATCAGGATTATTTTTGCCCATCTAAAGCTCTACATACTGGGCTCAATCTTGGAAAAAAAGACTTCACTAAATAGACAAACTGTTTACAGAATGAGTTGTGCAATAAGAGTTTGTCTTATTATGACGCGTATTTTGTGGCAGTAAGCAACTGTCACAAATGGATGAGATTATCAACAGATCTGATAATAAACCAAAGAAATTCACATAAACGATGCAGCCGGTTTAACGGCATCAAACGGAAAATTCCAGTTTACTACAACTTGGATCTTATTTTTGTAATTCATAGGTATGGGAAACTCAGCAGCTTCAATGAAGAAACACAAGCAGTCTGACAGGTTGTAAACAAGCCAAAATACTGAAACCACTTCATTTGAAGGGAGAAAAATGGCACTTATAATTCTCTCATTGCACAGGAAAACTGTGAGCGTGTTTTCTATTCCAAATAAGTGGCTAAAATGTTTGTTGTGTTATCAGATCTGAGTAATTAACATGGTGAGAACAATGTTATTTGTAAAGATAGGAATGATCAACAGCTACAAAAATGAGACTTCGGTTGGAGAAAAACAAAAGATCCTTTAACTCCTTACCACTGCTCAGTACTGGAAAATAAAAAAGCAAAGAACGACAATCCTGTCACCCACTGGTTTCCTGGCAGCTTCATGGATCTCTGATAATAGTCATATTTTAGATTCCACTTCAGAATTGAAACACTTTAGGTAATTGCCGGCAAATGAAAATCTGTCATCATTGTAAAGACTGTGTAAGTGGTCTGAAAAACACCAAAAAAAAAAGGAACAAAACAAATCAAATGCGAGTCAGCCGATTTTCAAACAGCTTCCAGCAGCCCACTCTCTCTTTGGCTAACGAAATATCTAATGCACTTAGTTTCCTTTAGTTAGCACCTGCCTCCTTAGAGGCATGGTCCTCCTCTCCGAGCTAAATTACTTGGTCTCAATGGAGCGAGACACAGCGCGGTGAGTAACAAAGAGGAGAAGTCAAGTGTATTTTCAGGAAAAGGATGACGAGCCCGGGCTGGAGAGCTGAGGTGACAGGTTTTTCTCAAACCTGAGCTATGGCAGAATCTCACAGCGACCTGCGTAGACAGGTTACTGTATACTTACTGCACTCGGCATGTAAAGCCACCTTCACTACTTTCCAAATCACTCACCTTCACTGTGCTGTGCAACAGCTCGAAAGTGCATCACAACTGCCTTCCCCTACCAAAAAACACTCTGTAAAGGCATTTTCCTTTTTACAGTCCTTGCTCTTTGTGGAATGAATTATACAGCTGCGAAACAGACGTCTAGAAGTTGGAGGCGCCGGGTGATGGCCCGCAGTTAAAATGAAGAATTGTGAGTCATGCCACATCGGTATCTGATTTGCATGCTTGTTCCCATCTCTGCGTTGTCTCTCATAACAGCCTTTGCCAGAGAGTTAAGGCCGTTTTATGGTTCTGCGGAGGCTCCACGCAGAGCTTTCTCCGTAGCCTGATGTTTATACTTGTGCGCTGGTGTGTGCGTCAAGCCGGCATATGTGTGGGGAGTGTGTGAGCGAGGGAGAAGTGAGAGAGTGACGGCAATTAGCTTCGGAGCGAGTACCGACTCTAGAGTCATAGTGAGAGAAAAAGTGTTTCCTGACCAAGGTGGGAAATCTGTAGCAGGAAAAGTTAACCCTCTCCTTGATTTCATGTTGTTTATGGAGAAAAAGAACCAGGAAATGAGTAGGGGGAAATGCAGCGCTACCCAGCCACGGCCGAGCGGCGTGCGATGTGACGTGCGTCGCTGCAACGTGTAGTTACATTTTTCGAGAGGTGCACGTCAGGCTACGGCGTAGGGTAGGCGTATTTGAGTACGCCGTTGATTCTACGCAGAAGCATAAAAAGGCCTTTATTGGCAAAGTGTACGTGGAGAACGTCTGCAGGACTCAGTGCCTAAATAAATGATGGTGGTGGTGAAAAAGTCTGTTACAGTACTTGACAAGGCATTAGAGGACTATGGGTAAATATTCATGCCACAAACTTGTAAAACGTAATTATTAGAGCAATGAAAAAACAATGTTGAGTTTTAGTTTTCCAGAGATGTGGACTTGAGACTTGGTGACTTGGACTCGAGTTGACTCAATTCACTGTTTTGATGACTTGCGACTTGACAAAGAAGAAATGACTTGAGACTCGACTTAGACTTGTAAGTTAATGTCTCGAGACTTGGCTTGAGGCATAATGACTCGGATGACTTGCGTGTATTCATAAGTTTGAATCTTAGCTGTTAAATGTAAAATAATATTTAATGTTGTCATGTTTCTGTATTCTATCAAGTATGCTACGCAGTGGCAGCAGCGCAAACTGTGAATCATGATTGGACCACTCAAAAGACTCCCCGGTATGCGATTGTCATGATTGGATGACTGGCTGTCAGTCAAACTCCTTATGGCAACTCATCCTACCTCGTCTTTTCTCTTCATAAAGACTGGATACTACAGGGTAGGAGGGCTTTATCTTGGGTGCAAAAAAAAAGTGACTTAATTTGGGACTTGACCTGCCTTAATTTAGGACTTGACATGACATAACCTATGACTTGACATGCCCAAAAAATAACTCGAGACTTGCTCGAGACTTGGACCAAATGACTTAGACTTACTTGGGACTTGAACAAAGATGTCTTGGTCACAACACTCGTTTTCGCTCATACAAATGTAATTATTCTCATCTGTGAGAATTACAGACAAAAGTCGGTTTTCAATTATAATCCAGATAAAGATGACAGGAGTTTATCCACACGATCCAAATTGAATGCTCCTTTTAAAAGGTCCAATATGTAATACTGACAGCTAGCGTTTAAAATGGTTACTGTAGTCCAAATTGTAAACACTGGAGAGAGCCATGGTATATTCGGGAAAAGGGCCTTAATTGGAATATCCAACCGGAATATGCTGTTTACGTATCAAATTCGGAATTTTGTCATATTCAGAATAATAGTGGAATATTGGTGTGCATGTAAACTTAATTACATCATCAGAGTGTTGGGACTGGAATAATCAACAAAGGAAATCAATAAGAGCGCCCATGATCAACGCTTGCACTGGTTGTCATTAGAGTGATGAATTCTATCGATGTCATCACAGACTTACTCAACAAGAGTCTGCTGCTGAGAGAAATCCACTTCAATGTGTGCGCAGATGAGCGTTTTGGTTGGATGGGTGGAGAGCGAAAACGTGAAACATGACTGTCTCATTGCTATGGGAGCGTATGCAAACGGTGTGTGTGTGCCTGAGCAACTTTGTTAACGTAGTTAAGATATATAAGGTCACTTACCGAGCACACCGAGCCGGTAGTTCATGGTCACCACGATGACGTTGCCGTAGGCGGCCAGGACGCTGGCATCAAACATGTTTCCGGTGCCCTCCATGTAGGAGCCTCCGTGAATAAACAGCATCACCGGCTTCTTCCTGCGGTCACGGATATCTACACACACACACACACACACACACACACACACACACACACACACACACACACACACACACACACACACACACAGGAATAAGCAGAGAGCAAAAAGAAAAGTCAATAACTGTATTTACGCCTCTCATATTCTCTTTGATCACATATTGTGTTGGACCATAATAAACTGAGCGAACGGCAAATTTGCTCGGCTGGATGAGAACACAGTCCCATATTTTAGGGCCTAAGAACGGCTCCGTTTCCCCGCAGCTGGGTGTCAGCTCTTAAAAATGAGCTTGAGGTAATTTAGATTTCAGGCAATGATTCCAGCAACAGGCAATAACGATAGACACCACAACAGGAATCTAATCAAATGTTTCCTGGTGATTAAAGCAATAATGCTTGAAGAAAATCATGGGGTAGTGTAGCATATTAGAGCTAACCTGTGTATCACTGCCTCTGACAGTCAGCAGTTACTGTAGTTCACACTGAGGCCCAGACTGACCAACACTGATGCCATCCTAAGCACGGAACACAAGGAAACACGTGCAGTTGATGCCACCCGTGCGAGCTTATTTACTATACTGTGTTCCAAATTATTACACAAATGATATTTTACGCTGATTTTCCTAAATAGTCGATGCAGTCAGTATAATTTTCAAGTCACCAACCGTTAGGGTATAAGTTGAATTTCATTGAACAAACCACCCAATGAAAGCATTGTTTTTCAAAAATACACAAGAACTGAAAATGGTCATTTGCTGAATTTGCAGCATTAGGAGGTCATATTTACTGAAATCAAAAGCTATTTTAATCAAACACATCTTAACAGGGCAAGTTACATGTTAACATAGGACTTTGATGTCACCTTCACAATGCTTGCATCCATTGAACTTGTGAGTTTATGGAGAGTTTCTGCTTGAATTTCTTTGCAGGATGTCTGAATAGCCTCCCAGAGCTGCTGTTTTGATGTGAACTGCCTCCCACCCTCATGAAACTTTTGCTTGAGGATGCTCCAAAGGTTCTCAATAGGGTTGAGGTCAGGGGAGGATGGTTGCAGTGGGCCCAGAAATACATGAAAACTAATTTTCATTGGGTGGTTTGTTCAGGGAAATTCGACTTATACCCTAACGGTTGGTGACTTGAAGATTATACTGACTCATTCTGCATCGACTATTTAGGAAAATCAGTGTAAAATATAATTTTTGCATAATAATTTGGAACACAGTGTAAATTGAAGCAGGAAAACGATGGCAGACAGGGGTAATTAGTTAAAACTGAGAATGTACAGATGTGAGTACAAAAAAGCAATTTTCCTGCAAGTGTTGATGTCAAAGCTCAGCCCCAAAGAGCTCTCTGCTGCGAAGTAAAAGATGTTTTAACACTGTGTAAAAGAGGCACTCTGGGACGACAGAGAAAACACACTGAAAGCAACTGGGTAGTGCAATCCACAGGTAAACAAAAAAAAAGCCCCAGTATGACATGGGGGAGCTATATTAAAGCCAAGCCTGCAAGGAGAAAAGCCAATGTCTGATGCTGTTCTGTGTGCAGCCAACAGATACTATAAGGCCACTGGCTCCTAATACATCATGTCTGCTGAATTTCCATAATTTCCTCATTTTATTTTGCACATTGGAACTCGGAACTCCCATAAATGCAAATCACAACTCGCCCTGAGCTGCAGGGACAGCTATATCAACCTATTTCTAGGTCAATTAGCCTGTGGGGAATCTTTAAAAAACACTGTGTTCTTGGATCCTACCCTTTTTGTTGTTGTTGCACTGGCACAAATTGTTTTGTGGATCCTGCCTTGAGGTTAAAAAAATGGAAAGATAACTGAAAAGTTCCATGTGAAGATGTAATTTCTATTATTGGAAAACACGACAAAGTTTAGGTTTAGGGTTGGTTCTTGTGAAATACAGACTTCTAATCCCTGTGACAAATACGCAATCCAAAAGAGCACTTTTTAGATTATTTTTCTTTAAAAAAATTCACTTTTGTTAACATAATGGAGTTATTCTGCTTTGTAGATATTTTATTCATGCATTTTGTCTTGAGTCAAATCACTTCGGAATTCCACTTCAACTGTTTACTTACTTAAACAAATAAACTGAAGAGCCTATCAACTACCCTGTGAAAGGAATATATTGAGGGAGCTGAAGGCGTCCAAAATTGCTGCTCATTAAAACTGTGATGAAATGATGATACATTCTAGCATCATCATTTCAAAAATGCATGCAGATCATTTCAATGTCAGATGCTTGAACATACGGCGGCTACTACAGCGCTGTGTGCATGCAGCAGGGTCCCTGATGGGCCCTCGTTGGCCTTTGAACCAGTCTCCCAGCTGACGGAGAGCAACGATACTCCTGCCTGCCAGGAGCCTACGGTAGCATATGGCACACAAGACTTAAAGCTGTGGCACAGTGACAGCCCCTGTTGGCGTCTGTGTGTGAGTAGGCCTGGGGATATGAAAGAGCAGAAGTGCAGAACAACCACATAAATAACCACTACAGCATCTGTTAGAAGGGAAGAGAGATGGAGGGTGTCTGGCTCCCTGTGAAACCTGCTTTTAAACACACACGCACGCACGCACGCACGCACGCATGCACGCACGCACGCACGCACGGCTGAAACATGCATCACGTTTCACACGGAACACCCTAAAACAGTGTTTCTCAAATGGAGGTACTAATACCCCTAGGGGTACTTCGGAGTGGGTGAGATTGTTTTTGTGCATAATTCCTAAAATAACTATACAATAATAACGAATGAATTTCATGATGGATTCTAAACATTTGAAATGTATGCTAGCATGTAAGTTTTTCAGTAGCCTAAAAAGGCACAGCACTGTATTGTACCTCTTCATAGGTTTTAGTTTTTTAGCTTTTTTCCTTAAAGAAATACTCTTTCAATCTTTGCAGCTCTAGTTTAAAAATCACCAAAAACATGACTGAGAGGTTTACTGTCACTTTGCTTGTTGGATTTAAAATTCTTCTGCTACTCAGTGGTGGAGAGTAACTATTCACGGGTGTAATGTACTTAAGTACAATTTTAAAGAAACTTTACCTGCGCTGCTGCTTCACAATAAAAGCCTTTTTACGTGTAACAGTGTTTTTCCACTGTGGCATGGCAATTACTTACATACAATGATCCGAATGCTTCTCCCACCACTGCTATAATTAATCTCTGCATAAATAAAGACGTGAATTACAACTGACAAGACACGACAGTCCTTTTTTTTCTATCAAAAATATTTTGCACTGTTCAGGGGATACTTTGCTGAACAAAATAATTCAAAAAGGGGGTATGTTATTGAAAAAAAGTTTGAGAACCACTGCAAAACACCACTACATTTACAGATACACTGGGGTATCTCACACACACACACACACACACACACACACACACACACACACACACACACAGTCACACTTAATAGACAGCCAACGTCAAAAGTGGTGCATCAGTCGGGCAGACACACACTCACACTGGGGAGAGAGAAATGTACAGGCAGCTGCAATGGAGAGTCGCTATGGCAACTGCTTCTCTTTGACTAGTTTCCGCCTCTCCTCTCTCCGAGTCTCTCCCTACGTGAGCCACTCTCACGTGGACAAAGTCTCATTGACTGTTGCCGTGGCAACATATTGCTCTCGTGCATCTCTCAACCCTGTGATGCCCTTCGCCACAGCTCTACCTGAATCTCATTCCATTAGTGGCAGATGACCACATACACACTTCCCACACACACCTCTGCATTCGACATCAGGAGAAGAAGACTGACAGCCACTGGCATCATGGGAGACAGAATGCAGATGCACTGATGTACCCGCACCCACCCACCCCACACGCACACCAGGCTGGCTGTCACAGTTGACCTGTAGACTCTGTGTCCATGGATCCGTTACAGGGCCAATCGTTGTGGCACAGTGACAGAGGCCCTCGGGGGCAACAAGCTTTCCTTCCCTCTCTCATCCTGCCTCAGTCTCTCTCTCTCTCTCTCTCTCTCTCTCTCTCTCTCTCTGCCCACAGATGGGCGTGTGTTGAGGTTCCCAGCCTCAGGATTCACATGTGGGATGAACTGCTTTTAAAGCTTACAAAAAACACAAAGCCACCTCCTTCATTTATTGCTTTAAAACATGCAGTAGTTCATTTTGCATTTTCAATTAGTTTTTATTGTGTTGTTTGACTTTTGGATTGTATTTTAGCGGAGTTTTAGTTAGTTTCCAGAGTGTGTTCGCTAGTTTTTTCAGAAAGGTTTAGTTTTTATAGATTTAGTTTTTGTACGGGCCAGGTATAATGTCTCAGAAAT
The DNA here is from genome assembly GCF_008315115.2 of Sander lucioperca. Classification (NCBI taxonomy): domain Eukaryota; kingdom Metazoa; phylum Chordata; class Actinopteri; order Perciformes; family Percidae; genus Sander; species Sander lucioperca. The sequence continues at coordinate 28,755,267 of NC_050181.1, forward strand.
ATGTAGCTACATATACACTACTGGTCAAAAGTTTGGGGTCACTTAGAAATTTCCATTCCACTCCATTACAGACCGAATACCAGCTGAGATCAGTTGCATTGTGTTTTTAACCAGGGCAGCAGTTTTCAGATTACATTATGTGCTTACATAATTGCAAAAGGGTTCTTGACTGTTACAGAAAGAAGTGGCTGATCTTTAATGCAATATCTACATTGCCCATTATCAGCAACCATTCATCCTATGTTCCAAAGGACCATTCTGTTTACTAATCTGATATCATTTTAAAAGGCTAACTCAGAAAACATTGGAGAACGCTTTTGCAATTATGTAAGCACATAATGTAATCTGAAAACTGCTGCCCTGGTTAAAAAAACAATGCAACTGATCTCAGCTGGTATTCTGTCTATAATGGAGTGGAATGGAAATTTCTAAGTGACCCCAAACTTTTGACTGGTAGTGTACATACACAATACATGGTTAGAGAATGGCCGTGATGTTTAATCTTTGCGCTACTTTAGTGTCTGATGTGAAGCAGTTACGACACAGCGCCATCTCATGTCAAGTCTGTTCAGTTTCTGTGCTTCAATGTCACGAGAGTTGACAGAAATTCATGCTGTCTCCTTTTTTCATTAGTGATATATTTTAGCTAAAAAATTAAAAAATATATATTTTTATACTTTCATCCTGCAGTAGTTTCACTTTAGTTTTACTTGAAGGTTTTAGGTTTTATTTAGTTTTAGTTTACTAAAAATATTTATCATTTTAGTTAACTTACAATAATAACCCTGCAAAAATCCAATCACATCATGAGCTCTACTGGGAGAACCCGTGGTATAGGTATGCTAGTTCTATCATTTGCTTTTCATGATTGTTCCCAACATGTCTACAGACCAACAGAACAGGCGCTGAACGCCTACTACGTCTTGTATACTATGTAATGTACCATGGAGACACTTTGGGGCGAGTCCAGAATACACATGCAAAGCCTCAACAAATCCTTGACATCCTATGCTAGATTATCGCCAGATGGGAAATACTTCTGCGCAGGCATGAGCCGATGCTGGAAAGGGAGAGGCTTACTCATCGTGACGTGGCAGAGCGAGCACTGATTTGTGTTGTACTACTGTTTGCAGATCTTACTAAAAAGAACAGCAGAAGTATAGCAACAGGGGAAAATTAGGGCCGCACAATTGTTTTCATTGTCAATTAATTTGTCGATTATTTTTTTCAATTAAACGATTAGTTGTTGGGTCTATAAAATGTCAGGAAATAAATGTCAATCAGTGTTTCCCAAAGCCCAAGGTGACATCTTTAAATGTCTTGTTTTGTCCACAACTCAAATATATTTAGTTTACCCTCAGAGGAGTGAAGAAACTAGAATAGTCACATTTAAGAAGCTGGAATCAGAGAATTTTTACTTTTTTTCTTAAAGAAATTCTCAACCGATTAATCGATTATCCATACAGTTGACAACTAATCGATTAATCTTTGCAGCTCTAGTTTAAAAATCACCAAAAACATGACTGGGAGGTTTACTGTCACTTTGCTTGCTGGATTTAAAATTCTTCTGCTACTCAGTGGTGGAGAGTAACTATTCATGGGTGTAATGTACTTAAGTACAATTTTAAAGAAACTTTACCTCCGCTGCTGCTTCACAATAAAAGCCTTTTACGTGTAACAGTGTTTTTCCACTGAGGCATGGCAATTACTTACGTACAATGATCTGAATGCTTCTCCCACCACTGCTATAATTAAACTCTGCACAAATAAAGACGTGAATTACAACTGACAAGACACGCTGACAGGCTGACAGTCCTGTCTCTATAATAGCAAGTCAAGAAAAATAGACTAACTGATAGAATAACACTGAAGACAAAGAAGAAACAATGATTGACTGAAAGCTAAAATTGAAAAGGTGAACAACATAAAATGCCACTGGAAAAGAATTGGCTCTGATCAGTAAACACAAAAACAACAACAACAACAACAACAACAACAACAACAACAACAAAGCCAAAGCAAGATGGCAGAGAGCATCTGAGGGCTGGTACCCTGAGGAGCTTAGCATGGCTGCTGATCCTTTCAAGCAGAACGGAGACAATGAGACGATTAGGCCTAAACTTGTGTCGAGTGTTCCAGTTTAGCACACCGCCCACCGTCGCCCTTAGAGACGCTGCCCTCTGGCCTTCTGATCAGAGACGCACGCTGGCCTTCGCTTCCACCGCATTATCAACTGACTGATTAATCACAGGGAATGAAGCATGCGTTCCTGTCTGAGGTGGATTTGATGGGAAATGATGTTTGCCGTTGGTAAACACTGACAGAGCCAGCAGAGAGGGAGAAGGAGAGAATAATATGCATTTAAGTGGCACGACTGAACTTCAGGGTGTAACAGGAAGGATAAAAGATTTAAAAAAAGCCTTAGATTGGAACGTCAACGTTCATATTTTTTTTTTAGGAACAGCTGAGGGTAAACCAAGGATTAACCTCAAATACATCGTGTCTAGCTTGGCTCTCCTGGCAGAAAGCATAGAGAAGGCCCGCTGCAGAGGACACGGTGTTTAAAAAGCATATATTACTTCCAAACAAAACCAGAGCACAGGAGCCTGCTGAGATATCATCTTCCCATACATTAAACTGAGCATGGAGAGATGGAAACGGAGGGCCCTCTCTTTACAGAGAGCCGTAATTAAAAAGATATTGAATCACGTCAGGGTGAAAACGACAACTCGAGGGGGAATAACGCAGCATGCAGAATTTTATACCTTCTCCAAATTAGCATTTTCATTTTTTCCATGTGATCGACTCTGTACTTTTTCTACCATTTCTATTTTTCAATTTCCTTGGTATGGATAGGCAAGGGAGTGTGTGTGTGTGTGTGTGTGTGTGTGTGTGTGTGTGTGTGTGTGTGTGTGGCACGTGTGGGTGTGAGGGGGGAGATAAATATTGACCTTTTACACAGAGGTTTCAAGCTGTAATAATAGGGAAATTGCTCACAGCAAATGATGAACTGTCATCTGTGTGCAAATACACAGAAGCTCTTTGTACTAGTGGTCCAATTAGCAGAAAGGTTACAGGGTAGTGGAAATATTGTAATAGTGTAATGGAAGGAATGCATTTCTGCATATCTTTGTATTTCTGAGACCTGTAATTTCAGTCATGATGGATTGGAATTATTAAACATTTTATATTCTGTGCGCAAGTCAAACTGTTTAAGTATGTTTTGCTATATAAATCGGGGATTCCCGATTTATATAGCAAAACATACCTTTTTTTACTCCAAATATGAATAACATCCTCCTCATTAAGGCATTTATTGAGTATTTCTCTTACTTGAGACCAAAACCAAACTACAACTACCCATGTTAATCACAGCTGCTGCATATTCAGAAGGAAAGTCTCATTTGTACAAAGAAAAATGTAGAAAGTGCACGCACCAGAACTGCAGATGTTGTTTGCATTCAAGTGTGCAAAAACACAATGCATTTTAGATTGTCTGTCCAATATCACTTATGGATCTGTAGGAATACCAGTTTGAGTAGCGACTGATAAATAAAGCCAGTAGTCACCAAAGATCTCACACTGTACGGCAATCAGGGAGAAAAAAAACAACACAAACTGTACTGTTGTCTAACTGCGTGGCTGTCAGTCTGAAATGAGGGTGTGTGTAGGTGTGTGTGTGTGTGTGTGTGTGTGTGTGGGTCAGTAGGAGGTCAATGGCAGGCTGATGTGATAGAGGGCCGGCGGTGGAGACAGACCGACACACAGGGTGATGAATGGGATGTGATGAGATGCACAGCAGCAGAGCTGGCCTACAGGCCACCGAGCAGGGCGAAGGCTTAATCGTTAGAGCACAATGGATCAAGGCAAAGGCCATACTGATTGCATCTGGGAGGTGTGTGTGTTTGTATGTGTGTTTGTGTGTCCATGCACTGGTATTATAAGACTTGTGAGAATCAGCTGGGCTGCTGGATACAAGGAATGCGTTTTTCCAAGCAAAGTAAAGGAAGGAAGGGAAAGAAAAACCATTTAACTAGTTTTTTTAGCTAAGGTATTTCTTTTACATTCCTGGCAACAATTCAATTACAATATCTGTGGGTTTTACTTATTAGGCTAACACTGCGACTGATCAGTGTGTCTTTTCTCTTGCAACTTCCATGCAGCTAGGTTACCTCTAGCATCAATACGGTATAAAAATCAACTAGCAGAGATGTGAAACATGCTTTAGAAAGGTCATTTATCACAACAGACATGTTATCAGTTCTATTTATTCTAGGGGTGTGCAAACAAATCGATTCGTATTCAAAACGCGATTCAAGATCTACGATTCAAAATCGATTCATAGAATTCCAAAAATTGATTCATATATTTTTTTTTTTAATTGTATGTCTCTTTCCCCAAGAGGAAAGTCAAGGTCCCAGTAGCTTACAGACATCACACACAACATACACATACATCATAACAGGATGTTAAAATAACAAATAAACAAATCCACATGAATAATATGGACAATAAAAGATACTAAATAAAACATCCACATGAATGTACTAAGGGATGGATAAGATAGATATATATATACACACACACACACACGGAAAAGGTAATTACATTTACATACTGTGAATCGTTTTTTGAATCGAGAATCGTTTTTGAATCGAAAATCGATTTTGAATCGAATCGTGAGTCTAAAAATCGATATCGAATCATGACATTTTCTGAATCGTGCACCCCTAATTTATTCACCCCAGTATGTCTTAGTCTAACTTGCATTATTGTAGCATAGGAATGTAGTTACAACCAAACAATCCGACATACGAAAGAAGCAAACAAGAACCTATACTGTAGGATAATGTTAAATTCCTCGCAGTCGAAGGTGGCAGCCATCTTTCAAATGTCAGTCCCAGTGTACTGTGAGCCTCTTAACACCCTGATTAGTGTGCAGAACTATATGAAGATAAACAATTATATTGCCTCGTAAAAGATTTTTACATTCTTAAGCTTTTTTAAGTCATCAAACAGGTCTGTTGGAACACTATCAAACCCTACAAACACCTGTTTTGACACATTATTCGGCACTGTAAGAGCCGGATGTATCATGGACATATGCCATGCTGTAGAGGGGTTTATGGGATAACCGTATTAAGCGGAATAGATACATTCATTAACAGAAAAGCTTGGCCTGGTTTGTATGCTTGTAGAAACCCACTAATGTAAACTGTATCTGTACAGTGCAGCAAAGTGGATAGTTTACCTACAGCTTTTTAGTGGTTTTAAGCTTGACGTTGACTTACATTCGGTTTGTCGATGGCACTGACAGTTAAACATGTGTGACCAAGGGACTAATCGAAAGCAATGACAAGGGCCTTGTGTGTCTGTGGTACATTTGTCTTAAAAGCCTGAATACTTAATTTGCTATGCGTTGTGTAAGAAAATGTAAACTCACAGAGAGGCTAAATGCTCCACCACTTCCCCACTGGTCCTGAGACCCGAGGAAGGACACGGACACACACACACACACACACACACACACACACACACACACATGATCCTAGCTGCTGTACTGTTTGTACTCTGTCTACAGCGACTTCACTGCCTGCAACAGCGAGCAAACACCCACCACACAACTCAATATGCTTCCCAAGATCCGACAAGCAACCCCTCCAGCTGAAAAATAAGCAACCAGCTTCTGCTCACAGGTGTCTACAGTATCTATCTAGTACTATGTAACAATTATCACGGCTATTATATCCATACCTATTGCTCAAAGGGATTCTTGCTAAGGTTTAATGACATTTCCAAACCCAGAAAAAGCAGTGAACACCAACAAAATAACAGACAAAAATGCTCTTTGCCAAACAATTAGATGTAGCGGCCTAGTTATTTAATTGTTGCATTGTGCTGAGCATTTGCACCCTTTACACCTTTGTATTTTGAGCTCAACACCTACTGCTTTAACCTTCCCTTCCCCAAATCAGCCAGCAATGCTTCTTTCTTTCAGCAGATTAGGGGGGCGAGGTACAAAAAAAAATAAAAAATAAAAAAGGAGCCGAGCTAGGGAGAGAAAAAAAGACCATTAGGACCACTGGGAATAAGAATAGTTGCCCTGGCCTTTTTTACAACAACATGCTCTTATTAGACTCAAAACCATCTCTAAAAACACAAAAGTACTCCCCTCTAATTTTCTCTCATTGCCCATAGAGAGAGAGAGATCTCTCTCTCTCTCTCACCTATTCACCTCTCACTGTTGCCACCAGCAAGTGTTCTCTCCTCTTCCAATCTCGCTTCCTGTTGCTCGCAATCTATCTCGCATTCTTTATCTTTCACTCTTCACTCTCATCCTCCAGCAGCCCCCACCCTAGCCTCTCTCATCTTCTCCACTTGTTTTCTGAGCTCCATTTTCTCTGTGATAACTCCTTTCTTTTGATCTCTCGTTCTTTCTCTCTCTCTCTTACATCTACCACCGGCTAGCTTCTTACTGTGAGAGTCTATTTCTCACATACATCCTTCCAGTGGCACGGACCAGTCTTGCCTTTGCCTTTCCTTGTTTCTCTCTGTCTCTCTATTTGTCTTCCTCCATCTTCTTCTCATCTCTCCGTTAGGATTTTGTAGCACTTCTGTTAAATTATCTCTCTCAACCCCTCCTCTCTCCTCTCTGTGTTATAAATAGAGGTTGGATTAGACTGACTTTTTGTTTTGCTCACTATTAGGGAGCGGATCAATTCCACAAATTGAGTGGATGGGGAAGCGGACACACACACACACACACACACACACACACACACACACACACACACACACACCCCCTCTGTCCACCAAAATGCCACAGTGACAAAGAGGATACAAACACAGGCACTGTCCTTGTTTTCCCACTGCTGTCTCTCTCTTTCTCCTCATAACAGCCTACTTCTCTCCCATTTTCCACATCCCTTCCTTTCACCCTTAAGCCTTTTGGACTTCAGTTGACCCCTCTCCTCTTCCTCCCTTCCTCTCTTTCCTTTCCCTTTTCTTGTCTTTATCTCCACTCTTAATGCTTAACTGATGACACCATCTTCTCATTTTTATGTGAGTGTCTGTGTTTCTTTGACTGCAGGAGACTTAACAATTACGGTGTCTTGTTTCCAGTACCATATAAACACAACACACTTAACCAGACAAGTAAAAATATTAATTATATAATAGGTATACGTGCAGCTTAGTGTCCCAAATTCCCTATGGAAGATTCTATGTGCAGTTTAGTGTCCCAAATTCCCCATACAATGTCCTTAATTATGAACCTGCTAAACCACCTGTTTAACAGGTGTTTTATAGTAATTAATGTGAGCGTGACAAGTTTGCGAAAAAATGGCAGGGGCGACCCCGTTCTTCGGAAACGATTGTGGCAAATTGCGAGGTCCTCAATGAGGATCAAATTAATAATAAAATAACCTGTCTCAAATAAAACCCTCATCATTTTGGAAGTTAATTTGGGACACTAAACTGCACGCATACCTATAATAATCCAATAAATCACTATGTGTCACTAACACGCAACTTAAAAAAAGTGTTAGTATAATGGGTGCATTTGTTGCCATCTGCACCTGTTTTGTTTCACATGATAAATAAAAAAATATATTCTAATATGTACAACTCTTCTTCAAACTGTCCGTACTGCTTTAAAACTCCTTTTATCCCAAGTTTATCTAAACTCTAAACTATCCTGACTCCTCATTGCTTAAACACTCATCTGACTCCTATTTCGTCAGAAACTACCTAGAGTTTCAATATGAAGATAAAAAAAATACTCTAAAGTGAGGGCATTTTAACAATTCCAATATTCACAGGAAATTAGGGTAGGGCTTGAATTAAGGTTGTCACAATGCGGTGAATACAGAGAACAGGGATAGGACCCAAATGATCAGACAGGATCAGTTCAGTGATTTATTGAAAGAACGTAAGCTTACTGGCAGGTACAGAGGGGCAGGCGGGTTCAGGTAGACAGACAGGCAGGTACAGATCCAGGTAAAAGGGCAGAGTAACAGAAACTCCACAACACACTGGAGGAAAGAAGCATAGCACTGTGATGGCGTGGCAGGGAATGAATGAATGAATGGATGAATGGAACTGGGCCGCCTGATGAGGCTGATGAGGGAACGAGATGCAGGTGAGCAGGTGGGCGGGGACTAACAGGTAACTGCAGAGCTGATGAGGCAACAGGTGTGTAGATGGCAATGAAGAGGCTTTGGGAAGAGGGAATGTGGCTGGAGAGGAGGGACAGACAGACAGACGTTTTCATGCACATATTATACCGTTTTTTTTCCCCTTAATCAGAAAAAGACAATAATTCGACTAAGCTGTTTCCATGGCTAATGAAAATGAATAGCCCACTGATATTTCTGTTTACATGCAACCGTGCAAAATATGATTTGTGGTGGCGGACTTGTTTGACCGTGCAAACCCTAACTACCTTCTTAAAAGGTCGGCGTTGCGATGTTTGTGCACGTCCAAACACCTGTTGATATCCAGGTCTTTTGTAGTAAAGTATAGGTGTGTTTCTCTTTGGGCTTTTTTTTGTGGGCATACATCTCTACTTAGTAGTTGGTTTGTGATCAACAACCACAGCAACGCACAGAGCTAACCGTAAGTCGTGAACTGTCGCAAACCCCAATTTAAAGCTGTATACATGTCCAAAGCATGCGTCTAAAACCTGAATAATAGCGGCATATCCCAAATGTCCGAATGGAAAAATGCTATATTTGGAAAAAGGCCTTATTCGGAAAATCCAAACAGAATATGCTGTTAATATGACCTGTATCTAATTCGGAATATTGTCACATTTGTTAAAATAGTGGAATATTAGTGTACATGTAAACATACTCACTGTGACAAAGGGTTTCATTTCAACTGAGCATTAGGATCTGTTTTGTGTAAGAAGTGTGACAGTAAGGGCTTGGAGTTAAGATGTTCATTTCCCTTTCCATATAGATTTGCTGCAGTCGGAGGAAACAATCATGGACTGGCTCTAGGTTTAACACTATTGTGTTGAATACCTTGTATCACCAACAGAGAGTAGCAATATGGATTTTTATATACTGCATATGCTGCAGGTTATTTCTCTAAGGAAGTGCAAGGGATGAATGTCAATGAAAGGCTCCCAAGCAATCATTTCTGTTCTGTATAGAAATGCACATGAATTACTTTCCTTTGTATTTGCACATTTTGTATGTCTATGAACACAATCAAACCCCCCCCCCACTACAACGCACTTCCTTATTTCCCTCCTCATCTTTCCTCATGCAACCTCTGATTACTCTAGACTACTCCCAACCCACCACCCCTCTCACATTAACATTTTAGTATAGGAAACTGCAGAGGAAAATGTGTTGAGGTTGACTATTTCTGGCACATTTACATTCAAAATATGTATTCTACCGCCGAACAGATACACAAAAACTATATTGGACACATTTGAATGGTTGAACATTAATTTCTTTATTAGTTGTTCATGTCAAAGTCCCAGTGAAACAGAAGTTGGAGCGTTGACTGCTGTTGCAGTTACAGCAACATTATTGGTTGAAATTGGTTGGTACTAGCTTACGTAAGCACGCATACCTTTTTTGTTTTACAGGAAGAAAACATTGGATATTGATATTGATATTGATATAAAAATATATCTATTTTTGTCATATATGGTTAAATAGATGCACAGTATGATGTGGGGTGTGATCTAAAATGGTTAAAAATGCATTTAAACTCGACTTTTAGGTATTTCTTTACGGGTTTGAGAAAATGTTTGCTTTATTTTAATAACATAAGAAGAAGCGAGACTCAGATCAGAGCCACTTTTTATGGGTTTTTGGTATCTATTGAACTGTGAAGTACATTAACTTGTCGCTGTAATGTATTATTTTTCTGTTTGTGAGTGTATGAGTTCGAGCAGGAGGAGCAGAGGAACAATAAATTGGGTGTAGAGAGTCTCGGCTGTCGTATCCATTCAGACGCCAGTGTTCCCATTAGGTAATGCTGTCAGCTCTGCCACTACCCACCGCTCTCCATCTCATACATAACAATACCTCCTTAATTGGAATGCTACTCCGACAGTTACAATACAATCCAGGTGAAAACACAACAAAGTACAAAGTGAGAAAGAGACAACACAACCAGGAAAAAGCAGTGGCTAGTCAAAGTGAGTGGAACTTTATAACTTAAAGCAACTTTGCTAAACATGGAACAGCAAAACTGCATGTGTGTGCAGAGAAATGGCAGAGATGGGGACTAGACCAAACATGTTTAGCTTAGCATTGGCCATCTAATGTTAGCTTGCTTCTTGTTTAGCCACGATTTATGGGAGGTTAACTCCGACAGCTGTTCGCTAGATGCTGAGAAAAGACTTGACATGGACTCTAGCTCAGAGACTTGAGCCATGACTTGGGCTCTAGCTCAGAGACTTGACTTGGACTCTAGCTCAGAGACTTGACTTGGACTCTAGCTCAGAGACTTGAGACTTGACTTGGGCTCTAGCTCAGAGACTTGACTTGGACTCTAGCTCAGAGACTTGAGACTTGACTTGGGCTCTAGCTCAGAGACTTGAGACTTGACTTGGACTCTAGGTCAGAGACTTGAGACTTGACTTGGGCTCTAGCTCAGATACTTGAGACTTGACTTGGGCTCTAGCTCAGAGACTTGAGACTTGACTTGGGCTCTAGCTCAGTTACTTGTGAATCGACTTGGACTGTAGCACAGAGACTTGACTTGGGCTCTAGCTCAGAGAATTGAGACTTGACTTGGACTCCAGCTCAGAGACTTGAGACTTGACTTGGACTCCAGTTCAGAAACTTGATTTGGACTCTAGCTCAGAGACTTGACATGGACTCTAGCTTAGAGACTTGAGACTTGACTTGGACTCTAGTTCAGAAACTTGACTTGGACTGTAGCTCAGAGACATGACTTTGACTCTAGCTCTAAGACTTGAGACATGACTAGGGCTCTAGCTCAGAGACTTGACTTGGACTCTATCTTAAAGACTTGAGACTTGACTTGGACTCTAGCTCAGAGACTTGAGAGCATCTCTGAGAAATGGTTAATCTCTCCTACTGTGTGTGTCCGTCAGTGCAGTATGTGAGCGTGCGTTTCCTCAGCAGGCCTGCAGTCTGAGCTGTGATCTCTGGGATCTGCCATATAGCAGCATTGCCAATAGCCTGGCTGCGTTTCACCACAGGGTGTGTGTGTGTGTGTGTGTGTGTGTGTGTGTATGTGCAGTCGTTCATCTGTAATCAAACATTTTCACATGCATGGAGCTCTTCCTGTTTGCGCTCCATGTCACCCCGGGGGGGATATGGATTATCAGCAGCCACTTATCTCGTCTTGTCTGTCCTAACAGTTAATCTGATGGTGGAGTGGCAAATTCTGCTCCTGCTACAGAGCTGCCAGACCTCCAGCTCTGATTGGTGTTTGCAACTCTGATTCACCACACCCACATTGTCCCTGTATCCATGCAACTAAACCAAAAGGACCGCTGGCAAACATCAACATCTTGGTGTTTAAAATATTCTTTGGAATATTATATATATATATATATATATATATATATATATATATATATATATATATATATATATATATAATATTTGGAAGTTTTCCACCTGTAGTCCCACTTGTTCACATCTGTCCCCTGTGATGATCCAGAGTCCAAAATTAATATTTTAGCTCCCTGTCTACAAACTAGTAAATACATGTACCTGCCAAGAATATTTTCAGCGGCTAAACTATTTATATACATCACAAAATCACATCACCACATCAAACATCACTACCTGGTTTCCAAAGTATTTCAGTTAGGCATCAGATCGTGTTTGAAATTTGGCCATTTCATATTTTTTAATCATCAATTATTGCTGTTTTAGTTAACATAAGCATCATTTTAGATGCTACTGCTGTTCTTGTAGGTCCATCATATTAGTGTTATTGCTTCTACTATTTGATTGTATTAGCCACTAGAAACTGGGCAAGTATGATCATAGATCATAGGCAAATTGATTTACATAATCAAGGAATTTCAGACAATTCAGACATTAAAACTCAACACTCTCTCCTAGAAGTTCAGTTTAAATAATTACTTTTGCTAAATAGACCTTTGAGGTTTTAAAGTAAATGTAATTGCTGCATGGTTTATGTTCACCATTAATATATTTTTGAGACACAATTGTGATTTGGCTAAAATATTAAAAACATAAACATGTCTTGTCTTGTCTTTCCCAAACCTTAACCAAATACTGCGAGTGCCATTACATAACCATAAAAACACACTTTAGTTGCTATAAGCAGATTATATATATAGATTGTATTTCAGGAGCTGATGTTACAGAGAAAAAAATGAAATATGTTGTTGTAAACATTTTACTGATTCGCTCCGTATGATAAATGTAATTTCTTTAAGAGTCGCAAATATCTGTTCACAAAGCAAGCAGCCAGTGTTGCAGCTTTCCATTGTTTTCATAAAAGCACACAACACAAATCAGACCTTGTGCAGAGCTGAAACAAACTGAAACAACATGTTCAATAGGCCTGCACGATATGAGGAAAATATGCGATAACGTTATTGAATATCAAGATAACGATATTACTTGCGATAAATAAACAGATATTAAAGTGTACTCAGTTCTGCATTTTTGCTGCTGCTTTCAGTATTCCGCTAAAATACAACAAATTGCTTGTTGAATTTTAAACAAATGAAAGGAAATCATTTCCAACAGTCTTTAATTGCACAAATAGAACATTGAATTAAATATAAAAGGCACCACTAACATTTTAAAGTGCAGTTTTACACTGACATTTTCTTTCAACTAACAGAAAAAATCTCTGAATGTCTTTCGCGATATGTCGCAGCGCTTTGCAATATGGTTATTGCGCCACTTGATATCGCAATGACGATAAAAAAAAACATATATTGTGAAGCCCTAATGTTCAAGTTGAAGCAATACATTCAAATGTTTTCTTTCACACTGTAATTTGTTCTTGTGGAATAAAAGAAAGAACTACAGTAGTGCTATCTTTCAGAATAAAACCTTTGAATCTCCTCAGTCATATTCCAAAAACAAATCCTAATTTCCAGCCCTCCACTGCCGTGGGTACATTTTGAAACAGCTCTTCACCACATCAAGTTTTAAGATAAAGTGGAAGAGGCTGATTATTAAGAAGTGACTAAACGTCCATAGCTGCGTCCCGCTGTAAAGCCTCCTCCATCACTGCACCACCACCTCTTCATTCATTAACCATAATAGGGCAAATATCCTCTACATAATGTTTGCAACCATGTGTCCAAAACAGCATCATGGGAATGGGTAGAAGCAGATATAAAGAGTAGAGAAAGGACTGCTGTTGCCATTCATGCATTATCACCTATCCTTCACTAATAGTGCAGCACACCTCTTCTTGCTAAAGTACTGGAACTACACAGTAGGGCTGCAACAAACCATTATTTTATATTGTTGATTAATCTGTAGATTATTTTCTCGATTAATAAGTTAGTTGTTGAAAGAATGAAAAATGCCCCCATCAGTGTTTCCCAAAGCCCAAGATGACGTCCTCAGATGTGTTGTTTTGTCCACAACTCAAAGATATTCAATAGTTCATAAAGATATATAGAAAAGAAAGTAGAAAATATTCACATATAAGAAGCTGGAATCAAAGAATTCTGACTTTTGTCTTTAAAAAAAAAAATAATCAAACCGATAATCAATTATCTAAATTAATTTAATACTTGACAACTAATCGATTGTTTCGATGCGGCTCTGCTACACAGTACTTGTATCGTTGTTTGGTATATTTCACTATGTGAACACGTCAATGAGAGTTACTTATCGTCGCCGTCAGGTGCAAACCTTGTATGTCCAAAACTGTTGTTTTTCCGGAAATGGAAAAAAATGCTAATTTGGAAACATTTCGTTGAGCTATTTACATTGGTCAAAGTCAGATGAATAAATTTGACCTTTTCTTCTATCATACGCAGCATGCTTGAATGTACATGTACATGTTCATCCAACCATTAATCTGGAGTTGTCCAGTACTTCCCTAATGTTACTGATGCCACCTTAGAGCCTAGTGGGAGGTCTTCTCTGCAATACATTTGACAAGTCCAAAACTTCATTTGTTGCAGTGAGCACTTTAGAGTCTATTGATTTGGATTAAATAGACCCATAATAGGTCTTGGCTAGCTTAGAGCCAGCATCGAGGGTATTCACTGAGTGGAAGAGGAGCTGAGCCAGCCTTCACTGTTGCATCCCTCAGTCCCTTATATCCATTACACATGGCAATTAACCCAGCCAAGTGCAAAAAACCCACAAAAAAAACAGTGTTGAGCTTTTTCCCAAGCGCTAAGCTAGCTGACAGACGACACAGCGCCAACTGCTGTAGCTCTCTCTCTTTCCCCGTCTCTTTCTTTCACTCTACCTCCCGGTACCTTCCCATCCTTTTCATCTGCATCTTTCTCTCTGCCCCCCTCCTTCCCCTCCTCTTCACTTTCTTTGTCTTGTCATAGGGGTTTCAAGCTCAATAAAATACTATCTGTCAGCGAGCGATGGAGTAGGAGTATTCGACACGATATTGACACCACCTTGACATGATGTGGGCCGAGCGCTGAGGTAATGGGGAGCTTCGGCAGCAAATAACCGACAGGCCCACCGAGAGACGCAGTAATACAAAGAGACAAGAGATTGAGTCTCTGTAGTAATGTGAAAATAAAGTTGCTTTGACAGTACTGTTGATCCTTTCCTGCAGAAGATCCTACTCTGTTCTGTGCTGGACGCTTTTGTGCAATGCCGAGCCGAACTGAGCTATTCTTTGTCACGCTAGCGTGTGTGGTTTTGCACACCAGGCTGTCTTGTTCTCTCGTTTTATTTTGCATTTTTACATAGTGAGCTGTTCTGCTCTGCTCTGTCCTTCCTCTTTCTGCTCCTTTCTGTTTTTTCTTCTCATTCTCCTTTCATTGTTTTTCTCTATATTACTCAATCTCGTCCCCTGTGCCACCCCATTCCATCCAAAATCTTCTTATAAAGTAATTTGTACTCAGCACATAAGGATGTAAAATACTCACTGCTGATTGCTCACAGCCTTCTTATCCTTTTTGTATTTGACAACCTAGCGATTTGGCTGTTAAAATGTGTATTGTACAGTAGATTTTTTGTGTAACATGGTGTCCATGGTGAAAAGCCTACAGGAAACGGAGAGATTTAGCAGGAGAGCATCTCCCTGGTTGCTCCAAATTATATGAAAAAGACGAAACATGTCAAGTCTCCGTCCTTGCATGGCGCTGTTTTCCAAAAACGAGGGACTGAGAGCCAGTACTGCAAAAGGGGGAAGTGTTTGAGAGTGAACGTGTACGTCTGAGAACATAAACAGAGAAGCCGATATGGAGAGATGCTGCATTGCCCACAGGCCAGCGTCTGTTAGCAGAGTTATACCCACACATAATACACAGAGACAGGGGGGGGGGGGAGAGAGTAACAGGCAAAAAGAGGAGGAAACTGAGAAAAATACATTGTCGCAGACAAAAACAGAGTGGGGAACAAAAAGCTTTTATCTGTCTCACATATAGACAAACTCTTATTGTTCCTCTATAGCATCTAACATCTTGCCACCCAGGAGAGAGCACTGTGAAAGTCTTTATGCTTCTGCGTTAAATCTTCGCAGTGGCTACGTACGTAGGTAGAGACACGGACCCTACGGCGTAGCCTGATGGGTACTTCTCGACTCATTTCCTGGTTCTCCTTCTCCATAAACAACATGAAATCATAGAGAGGGTTAACTTTTCCGGCTACAGATTTCCAAACATGGTCAGAAAGCACAGGGGAGACACTTTGTTTCTCTCACTATGACTCGAGTCGCTACTCGCTCCAAAGCCGATCACTGTCACTCTCTCACTTGCTCTAGCATCACACTCCCCACACACATGCCGGCCCTGCTATTCTCTTAAAGATATCGACGCACACCCCAACGCACAAGTATAAACTTCAGGCCACTTACGTACACTGTAAAAAATAAAATCGTAAAATAACGGTAAAAAGTCTGGCAGCAAAGTTGCCAAACACTTACCGTCAAATTACAGTAAAAAACCTTACATTATTTTATAGAAAAATTCTTTTTTTAAATACAGAAATTTCCTGTCAATATTTTCTGTATTTTTACAGTTTAACTATTGTAGAATTAAAACAAATTCTTGTTATAAAACATTTCTAGAATGTTAAACAACTGTATAAATCTTTATCAAAACTAAGAAATATTGCAGAAATACCTTAAAATTACATAATTTAAATGAAAACTGCTGTTTTCATACGGTTTTCTTTGGTAAATTCACAAGATTATTCAATCCATCCACAAGAACTCCCTGTTAAAGTACAGATTCCTGGATGTAAAACACATAAAAATTATGTAAAATGACTTTCAAATACCCTCCTTTAGGCATTTATTTTATGATTATCCAATCTATTTACGGTAAATTCCTGTTTAATAGTTTTTTTTTACTGTACAAAAAAGAGAAGATAATGGGATAATACCTTCCATAAACATTGTAATAATAGTCATTACTTTATATAAACAATATTTGAGAGTATTTACAAGCAACTCTCCAATATATCTACATACTTTTACCATTAATGTATGTTGTTTACTTTAAATAAACATTCATTTATAGTTATAAAAGGCAACTCTCCAATATATTTACATACCTTTACCATTAATATACGAGGTTTACTTTATATATACAAGCAAATATCCAATATATACACATAGTTTTACCATTATTGTATGGTTGTTCACTTTATATAAACATTATTTGCCCGTAATAACAAGCAACTATCCAATATATCTACAGACTGTACCTCATTATTGTATGGGGCTTACTTTATATAAACTGTTCTTTATAGTAATTACAAACAACTATCCAATATATATATATATACTTTTACCATTATTGTACGGGGTTTACTTTATATAAATATAGTTTTATAGTAATTTAGAAGCAACTCTCCAATATATCTACATACCTTTACTATTAATATATGAGGTTACTTTATATAAACATTGTTTTATAGTAACTTAAAAGCAACTATCTGGTATATCTACAGACTTTTCCTCATTGAAGTAGGGGGTTTACTTTATATAAACATTATTTGACAGTAATAACAA